>NW_021680742.1:57824-65468 GCF_001412515.2 Diachasma alloeum
ATATATATATATATATATATATATATATATATATATATATATATATATATATATATGAAAAACAAATGATTTTCTGGTTGAGTGAGCCAAATCAAAATAATCATGATAATTAGACTTAAAGGGCATTGACCGGTGGCTTGGCGCAGTGGATAAATTCGTTGCCTCACATGAGAAAGGTTCCGAGTTCAAATGTCGGCCGGGTAGAATGGTGCGATCTAACCATTTAAAGTCTCGATCATCATCGCAGTATACCCTAACCGGGTCGAAGCGATGTAAAATAACGATAAAAAAAAAGACTTAAAGGGATACACTTCTGAAATTTGAAAGTTCGCCAATTGAAAAATCGTCTCCATTGACTCATATAAAACCACGAAACATGTCAAGAGGTTTAAGCAGTTAAAAAATACATGTGAGTGTTGCGGACATTGGATTTTTAAGTAAATCGAAATGGCAGAATAACGGTGGTCCCTTGAGTCCACTTGACCGTAACTAATTACAATAGGTAGTGGCCGTTTAAAGAATTGGTGATAGAAAAGGTTGGATCTGATTGCGTGGGATGAAACACGGAAGAGTAATTGTTGTAATTAGGGTAAATGTTGTAATTAGGGTAATGTATGTCCATCGTTTGACTTACGGTTGTCAAAATTCAAGTGGTTAATTAAACTAGAAACTGGCAAATAGAAGAGATGGTACAATTAATCAAAAGATTCTAAAGTTCATACGGTCATACGGGAGAAAATAATGCCATCGTGATCACTGCGCTGATTTCTCCCGTTTGACCCCCAGGAGTATTTGGTTCTTAATAATGGAATCCTCTAACATTTCAGTTTGCCCCAGTCTCTCCTAATAATTATTATTTTCATTTTTCAGGTCAATCGATTTAATTGAAAAGGGATAAAAATGTCAGAGAACTCAAATTGTCCAGATTTCACGTTTCTTGGAGTAGGTTTATACCATCTTTTCACTTACTTAAGGTGAAACTCCCAAAATGGTCAATACGACTTTTTTTACATAGCACAAAAAAATTTGTAAAACACAATTTCGAATTTCATCCAGAAAATGTACGGATATGTGCTTTTCTTTAAATAAGGCATGAATTGAAATATTTAAAATGAATATATTATGTATTTTATTGTAGCAAATATTTATTTGAAGTAAATAAATTTTTCGCTTAAATTTAATAAAAAAATTATTTGAAATTCATGAATTATTTATTTGCTATAATGAAATCCTTTTTCTTCCAACGCGTAAACGAGTTTATTCATTTATAACAAGGACATTCTTCAAATGAGTAAAAACTTTGAAATAGAGATTGTTATGTCAATCAAATGTACCTTGTTTTTCATTAGTGATATTTTTTCTCATATTTTTCTGCAGAGCTGTGAAATTGCAGTCGTATATCCTCTTAAGGGGGGACCCCGGTGAAATTTGAAAATCTTCGGTGGATCCAGGGACTTATTGAGCGACTTTAGTTATATGATGGGATATGTTAAAAAGTATGAAAAATGCCGGACCCAATCGGTTTTGCCCCGTACTTCCACGGAAAACGTCGTTTTTCATGTTTCTACCTTTAAAACGTTCCTCGCTCTCCAATTTTGATCCGATTTGATTTTTTTTTTCAAAGTGTTCGTGAGACTCCAAAGAACAAAGTTAAGCTTCCGTTTTACGATCCATTATACAGATCATGAGAAAATCGGAAAAAAACCGAAGAAAAACGAAAAAACCGAAAAAAGGGTATTCCCTCCTGACTGTTTTTGCATTATGCCTGAAAAGTCTTTATTTTGAACAGTTGATGATCAGAAGGAAAACCCTCCTTTTCAATTTTTTTGTTTTTTCGGTTTTTTCGATTTTTTCATGATTTATATAATGGATCGTAAAACGGAAGCTTAACTTTCTTCTTTGGAGTCTCATGAAGATTTTGAAAAAAAAAATCAAGTAAGATGAAAATGGTTAAAGACACCCGCATATATCCAGAGGGATGAAAATTGCGGGGGGTGAGGGGGAGGGGTCTGAGACTACATTGTTATAAAATTTACCCCTCCGGAAACATGGCTGATTTTTTTGAATTTTTCTAAAAATGAATTTCGGACAAAATGCATGAGACTGAGGTTTTTCTGGGGGGTTGAAGACACCCGCATACATCCGGAGGGATGAAAATTTAGGGGGAGAGGGAGAGGGGTCTGAGATTACATTTTTATAAAATTTACCCCTCCGGAAACATGCGCTCATTTTTTTATAATTAAAAAAAAACAATTTCCGGGAAAATACATGATTATGCGGTTCCTCCGGGGGGTTGAAGACAGCCGCATGTATCCGGAGGGGTGGAAATTTAGGGGGATGAGGGGGAGGGATCTGAGATTATATTTTTATAAAATTCACGCCTCCGGAAACATGTGCTGATTTTTTATAATCTAAAAAACATAATTTCGGGGAAAATACATGAGTATGCGGTTTCTCCGGGGGGTTGAAGATAGCCGCATGTATCCGGAGGAGTGAAAATTTAGGGGGTTGAGGGGGAGGGGTCTGGTATTAAATTTTTATAAAATTTACCCCTCCGGATACATGCGGCTGTCTTCAACCCCCCGGAGAAACCACATACTCATGTATTTTTCCCGAAATTCATTGTTTAAAAAATTATAAAAAATCAGTGCATGTTTCCGAAGGTGTAAATTTTATACAAATATAATCTCAGACCTCTCCCCCTCACCCCCCTCAATTTTCATCCCTCCGGATACATGCGTCCATTTTCCACCCTGACAGTCATCAGCATTGAATAATTCAAAATATCAACATTTTTTCAGCTAAAATAAAATAACAAAATGCGCCGTAACACACTTCTGTCGACTCGTTCGGCAGACGGTTGGCCTGCGACTGCTGCGGCAGCAATCGTAGTGCTGCTAACGCGGCCAACCAGGTCGGTCATTTAATTCTAACGCCATCTCGCGGCATTCATTGATCGGGGATTCTATTCGCATAATTACACTTTCACCCATTTCTGCTAATTAATAGAAAATAACGCAATAAACTGTATTAATTGAAACAAATCGATCATCTTTCCACTTTTTAACTATTTTCGGATCCTATTTATGTCATTTTCGGCCTTTTTCACATTAAAATAATATCCTCGCTACATCCTCGTAACAGCGAGGATACTAAGTTGCCATGGCATCATATAACTAAAGTCGCTCAATAAGTCCCCAGATCCACCGAAGACTTTCAAATTTCACTGGGGTCTCCTCTTAAATAAATGGCAGGGTACTCAAACATTAAATTTTGAATTTCATGAAAAACAAAATTTTGAAACACCAATTTAGAAGTGTACAAGTTTTGATGTCGGCCTGTAATATACTCTTACTAGTATGGAACGTCAGGAGCATGCAGCGCATGCGCCTGGACTTAGTGATCCTTCATTGTGATTCACCACAGTAGTTTAACACGTGAAAAACTACGCTGGCTGATATAGATGTTCGAATATTTCTTCAATAAAATTGTCCAATCAAAATTCATTTTTCAAGTGCAACATGAAAATTCAATTTTCCCCTAAAACTCTCATAAGTTGATGAAAAATTGATAAAATCGGACAAATCAAGTGTTACTTTAAAGCGTATTTGATAAGCTTTCCAGTGAGTACACTATATGTATGATTCATGCAAGAGGAAAAAGGAATTGAGTATAAAAACCAAGGAAAGAAGTCTGGCAACGCTCACGGATATTTCTATATTGGATATTAGATGAGCAGAAAAATGGGAATTGGTCGAGAAGTTATTAGTTCGACCCGTTATGGGTCACCCCCACTCCAGCCCATGGGAGCAACAACAAACTGACACGTGTGGATTGCCTTTTGTTTTGCCCATAACAAGTAATGATGTGCTATTGGTACATTCAGCTACTGGACCAGTCACCTTATGCGTATCGAATGTGTTGTTTTTCGAAGTTTTTAAAAAATTCCTGTTTTAAGAATAACTTCGATTATCAAAAGGAATAATGTGCAAGAAACGGAGTTTACTTTATTCAGAATAATATTGCTTATTCATTGCTAACAGTAGTTATGGTCGTTAATAAATACAATTATCAATTTAATCGTGTGTTCATCTGATATTTTCAATAAACCTTTTGAATGGCGGAGTCATCTTTTCCCCGCCCAAGGTGCACACGATATGTTTTAACACGCCTGCAAAGAAAGTTCGTATTTTGCTCTTTGATGAGCGGGACGAAAGTATGAACTTTCCGTGGAGGGGTGTGAAATAGTATATTTCTAACCCAGGGAGGGAAAATAAAGGATCCTTAGCCGCCAGTTGAATTACCAGCCGAGCCGAAGGCGAGGTTGGTAAGTACGCGGCTGAGGGTCCTTTATTTTACTTCCCGTGGTTAGAACGCGATTTTCCGTCTCGGCGTAGGCGCAAAGTCAGAGTTCCCTCCCGCGAAGCGGGAGGGAAATGTAACTTTGCGCCCGCCGGGACGGAAAAAATGATATTTCCTGAAATTACTCATTCAACTCAATTTTATTCTATTCCGAAATAAACAAAGAACAATCAATACGAAACAATCCAGAAATGAAACAAGAGCAATCATTACTCCTCCATAAATTCTTTCCTTCATGAACTGACGATTAAATAAAGGAAAATCAACATTAAGAAAAGAATACTCCAAACACGTTACTTTGGTAAAATAATACAGTTTAACAAACGACTTCTAACGAGATAGAATTAGAGGAGGGAGGAAATGGGATAAATTCTACGGGTAACGAGGCGAGTTAGCAGCTACTCGGGTGTACCAAAAGCTGCAGGTAAGGGAGTTCGTGCAGTCCAGCTGAGAAAAGGAAGAGTGAATCGATTGAACTGAAATGCACTCGACAAGTTGGAATCGCGGGGAATCGAATTCACCCAAGTGGAAAGCAAGTGTGAGAGAAAAAAAGATGAAACGGAATAACCCGGAGAATCAAAGGGGGGGGAGGTTACGGAGGAATGAGGACATCGTAAACTAAGGATTTAATTCTCCTCGAGACGTTCATGACGACTCAATTAGACTAGTTAACATTTAAATTGTCTAATTGAGACATAACTCCAGAGATTTCATCTCTTCACTGGTTGCAATTCATTCGCATATTGGTATGACATTTCATGCCGAATCAGTGTGATACATAATGTATTTTAAATTTAAATTTTCGGACACAGAAAAACAAATGAAGCGAATGGGAAAAACGGTAATTATGGATATACGCTGTAAATTTAAAGCTTGCAATAAAAACGTGATACGAATCATGAAATGACAATGCATAATTCAAAGCCGGACGTTTCAATTTTCCCAAGCACAGTTTGCGTATATGAGGGAAAAAGCGTTTACTCTGTACGTGCCATTGCGCACGCCACTATTCGAGAAGAAGTTTTGGTTTTCGATTACATCAAGATGAACGAAATTATACAGATTCATTTTTGTACGGTTAAGAATTTTTTGCTGAAATTTCCGGGAGATTTCTTGGAAATTTTTGTCAAGTGATCATGTCATTGCAATATCAAGGAATTTCGTAATTGACAAACGTTGAATTTTCAAAAACTAACTCGTAATTGTAATTGTATACTTTTTTTTTAAACTTTTACCAAAAAAAACAACATCTGTAGCTTAAAAATTGCAGATCCTGGAGTGTTGTTAACAGTTCAAGAGTCTGCAGGGCCAACGAACATTAAACAATTTCTTTTTGCACTAATTATTCGTTTTTAGACATATATAATCGATCTTCAATACATGATAAATGTCACTCGAATAGCCCGCGAATTTTTAAACTTAGAGTAGTCTCCCCTTAAAATGACTCGACACACTGTTACGCCATTTGGTTCGAACGTTTATTATTAGTCCCAATACGTATAAATTAAGAATAAAATACTGAGTTCCGGCGAGTCGGATGGAGAGAAGAAATTTGATGACAGACATATTAAAGCTCGAGAAATTATCGAAGCATTAATACCAAAGAAATCTGCAACGAGGTATTACAGAATCTACAATGCATTTTTGAAATGGTGCGATGAAAGAAAGATCGACAAATTCACTGGAGATTCCATTCTGGAGCACATAACACAATGTCCGAAAAAGAATACACCGAGAATATTGTAGAGTAGTGTCGATGGTGAAAATTCTCTCTATTAATCACAGTATTGACATCGACAAAATGCCCCACATCAAGGCATTTTTAAATAACAATAAGAAAGGCTACTTTTCAAAAAAATCCAAAACTTTCATATGGGATAATATTGAACAGTTGCTTCGAACTGCTAATGATTCAATCTATCTTGCCAATGTTGACTTCTTTTTGCTTCCGAAGGGAAGCATTGTTTTTGGTCGATTTTTCGATTTTCTAATTTTCGTTGCAAATGATCTAGAACATCATGAAACGTGAAGAAATGATGTTTTTAAGGTTGCGTCTGTACGTATGTATGTGCAAATTGTCTTTTTTGGGGGTTTATTTTTAGAAAATTCAACATAAATACGGTGAAGTTCGGGTATAAAAATCTGAAATTCTGTGTCATGATAGCTATAAATGAGCCCCATTTTGGTGCTTCATTTCAGCTCGATCGATCCAGTAGTTCCCGAGATATAACCACTTGTTCAAATTGCGTTTTTGATCTATATCTCATCAACCACTGCACGGATTTCAACTTTTTTTTTTAATATTCGTCGCGATGGCCTCTATTCGGGGCGCCCATAATGTAGAGACCATCTTTGCAGTGCGTCGAGATATTGTGGTTTATCTGTTTTATCGTGGAAAACCTTGTGCGCACAATAACTCACTAAACAATGTTGATAGCGACTTCAAATTTGGTGTGCTTGTAGCTTTTGTGATATAGACANTCTGTTTTATCGTGGAAAACCTTGTGCGCACGATAACTCACTAAAAAATGTTGATAGTGACTTAAAATTTGGTGTGCTTGTAGCTTTTATGATATAGACGGATGGTATTTTGGATGGACAAAATCGACCGAGCAGTTCGCGAGATATTCAATTTTTTGTAAATATGTATTTTGCCACATATCTCCTTTACTACTGGGCGGATTTATTTATTTTTTTTTTCAAAATATTCGTCTCGATGGCAGCTATCTAGAAAAATAGAAAAAGTGCGGCTGGTCACTTAAAGCGCCCAGAGTCACCTAAATCATACGATCATTTGTAACTTCCGCCTTAGTTTCGGTCAGTCACACAGCCCCAGCCCTGTGTTTCTCACTAGGCTAATAAGGCTGGTGACAGCCGCTTGTTATAAGTCCTCTGCTTTCAGGAAAGCCTGGCCCCAGACTTTATAGCGACGGAGTGCTAATAGGGGGCATTCACATAAAATGTGGATGACGCCCTCCTTATCGCCTCCGCACAGTCTGCAGTCTTCTTGTTCTGCAAGTTTCATCTTGAACAGATGAGCTCTGAGAGCTGTATGACCCGTAAGGAGCCCTACTGCTACCCTCAGATCCCCTCTGTGCAACTCCAGAAGCTTTCTGGTCCTAACTCTTAGTTGCCCTCTCATAAGCAGTTTCGCTTGTCTGCAGGTCGCAACTTTCTCCCAACGCCTGACATGATCCCGCTGGAAATGATCTTTAATAAGAGTTTTTCCCACTGCGAAGGGCATGCCAAGCAGGCCGTGTGAGGGCACACTTTCTGTACCCT
>NW_021680742.1:67659-119930 GCF_001412515.2 Diachasma alloeum
GCTCTGATGGAAGGCGTTTTATTGCCTTCCTCGTAGCCCCCTCCCCCCTTCCCTCATCAACCTTCANATCGGTACCAGACTGGTCAGCCTTGTCAGACTTCGTGTGTTCGCCATCGCTGGCCCCACCCGAAGTTGCTTTTTCAATATTAAGATTTTTTAAATTGGTTTCCATTTTAGTCCCACGAGTACCGCGGTTAAGCGTTTTCACCTGGTGCATTGCCGCGATTGCCCAGGGCTTGGCTTGTCTCGGGTGGGTTACACCCAAGACTACTCTCAGAGGTCGCCCAGGTTTCTGAGAGGCACCGTTAGCGACACAGCTCCCCCTGTGCCACGCATCCTTAGGCACGGTATGGCCGAGGCCATGGCTTACGCCGCTCACACACATGGATTGGGTGGACTCCTCTTAGCGACCGCGGGCAGCGGTCGTCCTTAAGACCTCCACCGCCCGCGACCGAGCCCCCTCACTACGACAAAGTGGGAACCCAGTAGAGGGGGTGGCAGCTATCTAAATCAATCAAAACTTACATACCGTTACCTACAAAGTTTCCGAGATATTCACGTTTTTCCGTTTTTTTTGTTCTCCTCATTCTCGTACAGCTGATAACTTGTGATAGAGGAACAATATCATCTCAAAATTTGGTATATATATCTCATATGATACCAAGAGTCTGTACTCCAAATGGGCGCTAGCGATAAATCAATTGGGGAGATATTTTTATTATCTTTTGTAAAACTTAATTTCCTTGGGATGCTGGATATTTTCCTTTTCACCTCCTAGAAGGTATGAATGACCCCTACATCATTCAATATGGTATAATATATTGAAATTGTTGGAAGAATTCATCGATCACGGAGGTTTTCATCGGACAATCTTTCGTCTGTGACAATATGGAANTTGTTGGAAGAATTCATCGATCACGGAGGTTTTCATCGGACAATCGTTCGTCTGTGACAATATGGAAACCTGATTTTAGTGGAAGGTGTGATTTTAGTGGTTTGTGAAGGACAGCATTGTTTTTGTCGATCAAGGTAAGTATGATATAAAGGAAGATCTAATCGACTGAAGTATTCGTGCAAAAAAATCATTAAATGGAATTTAAAGTCGACCTAAATAACAAATTTCATTTGAAAATGGCAAACTATTGTATGGCGTTATTCGCAGTGATTGATAACCAGTATGAGCTTGAGAATGGACAGAAATGTAATTGTCCTCCTTTGTGGTACATTTTTTTCTTGTCTCATGATATAGTGGATCAAGCCTAAATAGAGTGATTTAAGTATTATTGTTTTATTGTATCCTACTTCTTACTATCATTACACGTTTATCATTGAGATCTTCCTTCATTTTTACTCGGACTTAAGCTCCATTACTTCATTCAATTGTATGTCGCCATGGTAGCTAACTTGTCCAGTGCCATAAACATGCCATACATAATCTCGGTATTCTAGGTCAATAAATGCTTCTGATCTCCAGTTCTCCCTCGTAGTTGTTTTTTCCAGTACAGCGTTGTGGATATACATTAACTGAGGAATTAGTTATATACATTATTGCATTGTTATAATTCCAGAAAAATTGATGTATGAAATTCGATCATTAATGGGCTGTGACTTGGTAGATTTTAATAATTGAATTTCATGGATGAAATCATGTGAGAAAAATCTCATAAGAAGGATTGAAGGAATATCTATGACCGATTGGCCTTTTTTTCTGATCGTACGAATCATCAATCAATTCTGATCTCGTTCAAACTGAATTCCATAATAATTTTATGATGAGTTTCGAGACATTTCTCTTGAAAAATTCCTAAACCGGAAACTCTATTCTAACCAATAGGCTCTGATTCCAATGAAGCATCGGTAATAGAGAAGGAAGTCCAAATAATAGAGTTGAGGTGTAACTGTAAATGAAATGAAAAAATTTAATGTGTGAAGATGAATAGAATTGATAATGATAATGAAAAAATCCTTTAACTCGAGATTTTCAGTTGGTCAGACTTACTTTACGGTTAAAATAATATCCAGGTGAATTTTTTATTCTGTTTTTATCGTAAAATTTAACTTGTATGAATGGGTACGATTTGGAATGAAGATGATTTCTGTGAATTCGAGTGGGATGTTACTTCATCAGGACAAATTAATCTGTTTTGGACAATAAACATGAAATCGAAAGAGATAGTTGAATTGGAGTAAGAAATTTTGTTCATGGCAGTTGGAAATAAAAAAAAATTGAGAATGCACTGGGGAATTTGATTGGTAAATATTAGTCGTCTTCTACGTCCGGGTGAGTTTCCCTTCGGAAGCTCATTACCAATGTAATTGGTAACAAAAAAAAAAAGAAAAAAAAAGAAAAAAAAAGAAGATAAATAACATGTAAAGTAATGGTCACATGTTTTCTGTCAAATAGGGTCGGTCGCCTGCTTGTTTTATCTTAATTAATGTTTCAAAAATTACAAATTTTACTCATAAAAATCCTCTTATCTCCTTTTTAATTCCTTTCATTCTTCCGAATTTCCCAGGCATGTGGAACGAAAAATAATGTACGCGTCTCACAACAGAAAGACGTCGCTTCAGGTCGGGCGTTTTCTTTCGGACTTCGGTAATCACGTGTTCTTTCCGTCATTGATGTCTCAAGACTTCGAATCATTTTATTCTTCAGGCACGATTATGTATCATTCCTTGTCCTTAACCTATACTACATTTCGTAAAGACAGGTTGTCCACAATTGTCCAATTTATATAAAAGAGGGATGCTCAATGCTATTCATTCACTTGTACAGTCCCTATATAAAGTCTATAAATTAATAATCATCATTTCACAAGTTAAAAAATTCGGAAGCACACAAATTCGGGTTCTCGAGTTTCACTTTATAACCCTGGCATAATATGGCAGTTTGACGAATTGATCGAATAAGAACTTCGAATTTATCGAATTTTTCGTAGATTCGGAATTTTATAATTCTTTGCCGCGCGTGGAAAAAATCTATGTCCAAATATATTTCACATATGCATTTTCTATAATTTCGAAATATTTTCCACATATGGGTCATATATTTTGAAATATTTCGAAAATATAAATTGGAGAAATATGTAGAATATATATGTCCATTTTCATATTATATACATTTTAAATATATGCGAAATATATTTCCGCTTGAGAAGACAAAATATCCAATTCATGTTGTATTCATCTGACAAATAGGTCTCACCTTTCAAACAACAATATTTGAACATTAAATCAAAACCCCTTTTTAAATCGAAAAGTTCCGCACGTCGAACACATGTAGATGACCGCATGAAAAGGGTTCATTGTCTCGATTTCAGCGTCCAAGGTGTTCACTTTTTCGTTTTCACAATTTCAATTTGAAACAATGTCAAACGTTTTTTATTTCCCCAAGCAACGCAATTTCTGACGCTATCAGGGTCATTTTAGATTCAAATTGTGCGAAATGTTATAAATAATATTAGATTATTGATGACTCCATATTAACGAAATAATATTTATGTTTGTCCAAAGTTTGAGAACTGTTGAAAATAACTTATTATTGTTACAAGAGTTCGGCAAGATAAGATGGGATATCGAAGCATTATCTCGGTAATGGCAGCTGTCCTGTATCCAGAGATTGTGAGCCAACCTAGACTGCGTCTGGCCGCTGAAATCGGCGCATCACGGGGTAGCCCACTCACGAACGTAACTACCCGATTGATCGTTCGCTGTGGTTTGAGATCTTGTACTGAGCCCACACCTTGTGAGACCGCAAGACAGTAGAAGATGTGAGGAAAAATGAGACTGTTGGCTAGTAGCTTTCGTAGAGGAACATCAACGTAGCTGCGCAGACTGTAGAGTTGGTAGAAAGCTGAGTTGATTTTGGACCCAACATGCTGGATGTGACTGCCAAAGTAAAAGTAAAGTAAAAGTGTAGTAAAAGAGTGCCATCTACGTGTTCATCGATGCTGATTGAATGCCAGGCGCTCCAGGACTTTCGCAAGGAAATGAAGAAGCGCAATCGGGCGATAATCAGCCGGTGACTCTGGAGAGCTCACTTTGCACACTGGAACGATGACAGCCTGCTTCTAGATCGCAGGAAAGACGCAGTTTTCCTTACGACGGGTTCATGAGAGCGAAGAGACTATCAGTCAGGGCTGGCAGAAGATTTAACACCATCTTTCTCGACATTCCATAAGCACCGACTGCATTAGATTTGATAGAACATATAGCACCCTGAATATTGAGCCAGCTCACCTGCGAGAAGGAGAACGACGGCCCAGAAGAATCAGCCACTGGGGATGATATTGGCGGCTCAGCAGAAAACTCCATCGCAGACACAACAACATCTTCAGATGATACAGTGGAGACAGCAGCAAAACGAGCGTTTAAGACATCAGACGAGATGGTTAACCTGGCACGCGAACTGGCAGTCAGTGCACGGTTACGCAATTCTCTCCACAGCGATGCACCCGATAATCCAGACAATCGAGAGTAGTAGTACTTAAATTAAGTAAGTAACTTAATGCGAGTTTTCATAAGCTGTGAGTGATGTACACTTCTGGCCTGACGAAATTCGAGCAACCGCTGATGAGTACGCCTTCTCTTGAACCGCCTGTAGAGATATTGCATGTGCTTATCCGATAACCCTAAGTCATCAGTTAACCAAGGGACAGTTTTAATGGAATTTACCCGCATCTGGCACATTGGGGCATGAGCATCACCTAACACCAAAGAGGCATTAGTGAACATCTCCGTCTGACTCTCGGTGGCAGATTCAGGAGTGAAGACGCACTGGAGTGTCCTCTGGAAGTTCTCGATGATACCGGCACATTGGAGACGGTATAATTGACGATTGGGGATAGTAGTGGCACGAGGCTTGCATCCTCCAACAGCTATCGGGGCAGAGGTGAGGTGATGCCCGGCAGCCATAGGATATTCAGAGTTGAATCACCCAGTGATAGATTCGCTGTTATCAGTGAGACAGAGGTCAAGCCAAGTTGAGGACGTGAGAGTCGTGTGCATGGTGCCGTGGTACACTAGTTTCAGTAAGGGATCGTTCATTAGAGGGCGAATATATCGAGGATCGGCATACTCAGACAGTTGATTGGCGTTGAAGTCGCCCATGATGAACTTGTGACTATACCCATCGAGGGCTGTTGACAGGAGTTCACTAAAGTTAACAGGCACATGAAAAGGAGTATGAGGTGGTCGACAGATGGCTATTACGAAGATCGGTGAAGTATTCGGGAGTTGGATTTCACAGAAGAGATACTCAATATTCCCGGGCTGTCCTGTCCACACTGTACCAGAGGTAGAAATGACCGAGGCTTTGACAGACTCGTGACAGTAGATGGCAACACCACCACCATACTCATTGCGATCGCATCTCAGAAGATTATAGTTAGGAATGTTCAGAAGAGAACTTGGGATCTCAGCTGATAGCCAGGATCATGGTAAATGCCTGACCGCTGAGGAGTTGTGAGACCAGGAGAGACAGGTACTCTAGGAGTTTGGACTGGGTAAAGACTGGCAATCCTATCGATGTCTGCCTGGTAATTGATGACATAAACTAACTTACCCTCCTTGCATTTGGCAAAAACGACTTCAGGTTTAGCCCAGATGAACCTGAAGCCTGATCGTTTGAGAACAGATCTAGCCTTGCCCAAGAGTCCGTAAGTCTTCGATGGGAGGAGCTCATTGACTTTTGCTTGGAAGTCAACACCATTCTCACTGATGGGAGTGGACGAAGCCGCTAGGCCGGTATGGTCGATAGTAGAGAATAGAAGCTTACTTTTTGCCCTTTTAGCATCAATAATGGTACGGAGTAAATCCGGCGTGGTCAGTTTCAGGCCAATTGACACACGTAAACATCTCGGACTCGCAGTTACCTGAGTGACATTACTGACAGAGGCGGCCGGGTCGGAGTGACTCACTGGCTTCCTCATGAAACGAGCGTTGGAGATCGCAGCGGGGTCAAGATCATGTTTCAAAGAGCGTAGGATGACCAGGGCTAACGGGAGAGGTTCGGTCAGAATATCGCTCTCTGGGAATCCGCAAATGATGAGTTCATTGGAAGCCTGCTGTTGCCCCGTGATGCGTTGGAGACTGACTGAGCTGGAGTTGACAGCAGCAACAACGCGTTGCAGTGTAGTAGCATCAGATGATGATAGTGAAGCCGCAGGTGCCTGTGGAAGACTTATTTTGGTAGCAAGTTCAGGAACAGATTGCTTTGAGCCTTGAATTTCCTCACATTGTGCGGCTATAATAGCCTCGACATCATCCACTCGCTTGACTAGAGCTGGTAATTGGTCTAGGACTGATAACTTAGTTTTGCCATCAGAAAACTCAGATTGGACTGTGTCAAGCTTGCTAGAGAGAGAGTCAAGGTGCTCTGTACGCTTGGTGATCATTTCCAAGGTTTCCAGGATGCTAGTGATGGCTAAATCAGTCTGTATGGTCGACCTACCTGAAAGGTTCCGGCTAGTAGAGACGGCGTTACCGTGAGATGGGGGCAAGCTATCAGAGGATGAACCGCCCCTGACCGTGATGAGTTGGAGCTGGTAGAACTAGCAGAGTTATTGCGAGTCCGGAACTAGCGAGTACGGATCGCTGAAGTATGTATATCCAATACATATTGGATATACATACTTCAGCTATTCAATAGCACCATATATGACATATATGCACAATATTTGATGCATACTCGTCTGTATATAAGTCGCTCATATTCTGCATATTTGTTAAACACAAAGTCATATTTGTTGACTGACATATTCAGCGCATATATATTATGTACATTTGAAGTACATAGGCCCATATTTCAAACATTTACCACACATATTTCAACATATATAAAAGCGGCAAAAAATATAGCATTCGGAATATATGTGCAAGTGCTCATGTAAGTTAAATATATGTAATATATTTTTTTGCTTCCGCATGAAAGCTTTGTAATCGGTTGATTTTTCCATTCTTTAATTTTGTTTGAAAATGACTTAGAATGTCGTGAAACGTCGAGATATCATGGTTTTAGAGCATGTCTGTATGTACAAAATTCTGAGAATTTTTTTTACAAATTAAAAAAAAAAGAACTAAAGTGATGGATAAAAATCTGAAAATTCGGCCCATAATTGATATTGTTTGAAAGCACAACTGGAAGAAATTTCAACTCAATCGATTTAATAGTTTTTGAGATACAGCGATTGCGAAAAATTTTTCTTTTCTCAATATCTCGAAAACTATTGTATCAAATGAACTTTTTCGCGTCAAAATATTTCGTATGATAATATCTGTCAAATCAGACCATAATATGCCTAGCTAACTATTGCGAGTCGCCCAGTAATTGACATGTTCCATTTTTGTGATAAAATTGGTCTGAACACGATAACGCTTGAAAAAATTGAGATAGGAAGTTGAAATTTGGTAGGATTCTAGCTCATACTATATTATAGGCTGAGATTTCAGATGAGCAAAATCGAATGAGTAGTTTTGAAGATATTCACTTTTTTGTACAAAACTAAAAAAAGGTTTTATTCAATATCTTAATACCTATTCATCTGATTTCAATTTTTTTTCTCAAAATTTTCGTCGTGATGTCTCCTATTTAGTTCTTTGAAATACAGAGTATCCCAAGATGATGTGTACGGCTGAATAATTAGCTATGAAGTCGTTAAACGCGAAAAAGTTTCAGACCAAAGTTATAAGGGTTAAACGGGGAAAAGTGTTAATGGATAAGTGTTTATGCTTCCATGCTACAAGCATAAGTTCATTTCTTTTAAATGGGACCAACAATTTTCGTCTTACAAATTTGTTGGGGTTGGTGAGACGAATAAAATGGTATCATACATGAAGTATTTTTTCATGTTTTTGGGCTAATATTCCAAAGAAATGAATAAGTTGTACTATGATCTATCAAATCGGGCACTAATCGGCCCATTTTGATTTGAAAGTCCGCCTAGGTAAAGAAAGTTGAATGAGTTTAGAATGTTTTTGTCAACAAAGGATTATTGTTGTCTTGGTTGTGAAATGATGAGCCTTTTCAGATAGCGTAAATTCATCAGTATTATTCAGTACAGAGTGAGCGCGTGATCATGCATTATTCGGGGATTGAAATCACAGACACACACACACACGCGTTGGGACTTTTGTTCCATTGTTCTCAATTTTTTATAATATTAGCCCAAGAACATAAAAAAATACTTCATGTGTCATACCCTTGTATTCGTTTCGCCGAGTACAACAACTTTTGTGAGATGAAAATTGTTGGTGCCATTAAGAAAAATGAAATTATGCTTGTAGCATAGAAACAAATACTTATGCTCAAAATATGCTTCTCATTACTTTTCCCACTTGAAGCCCTATAACCTTGGTCTGAAACATTTTCACGTTTAACTACTTTTTAGCAAAATATTTAACTGTACAAATCATCTTGGGACACCCTGTATATACTATACCCGTTCCTACAAAATTTTCGAAATATTGACGGTTTTCTATTATTTTTGTCTGAAAGTTGCTTTGACGTTCCATTACATGAGTGAAGAATGTGGTAATATTCTAAAATGTTGAGGACTCGTTAATATCATCGAGTTGCACTCCTGTGTAAAATTTCTGATTGATCGATTCTATCCTTTTTGAAATAGAGTAGTTGATGTAAAAAACGTTTTTCGCATAAAATCATATATCGTTGTTCTATCATTGATTTTCATATGGAAACATTTCTTAAAAATGGGGTCGTGCAGATATGACTATCTCACTGAATAAAACAGAAATTTAATTTTAAATCTTGGCATTTCAAACGTTTCAAGGATCAGATTTTTTGAAGAAAAAAAATTTTTTTTTTTCAATTAAAAAATAAAATTCCTACGGATCCATTCGGAAGATTACTACCAATGAAATTGGTAGAAACAAAAAATGGAAAAGATATAACGCATCAAGTAACGGTCACATGCTTTTTGACAGAAAGGCTCGGCCCCCTTGCTTGCTTTAATTTATAAATATATTTAACGCATATATTAATTTCCATGTGCCCCCCCCCCTAAGTCGAATTCAATGTTGCTGTCTTGAAAATTATTATTAAACTATTCATAAAATTACAATTTTTGCAAACTGTGTATCCAACGGGAGATTCGAAGCGAGTTCCGACGAGGTGAAGACAGGTATCCTGAGGCTCCAAAGACGAGATTGAATGTGCTGATATTATTTTTCTCCCCATTTGTTGCATGGTTCTTTGCCAACTTTTATAATATAACATTGTTCTTTTTTTTACTACTTTCGTTCCCGTTTCTACTTCGGTAATTTCATAATAAACGATGGAGATATAGTCGGCGGGAGTTGAAAACTTTAATGCTGGCTGAACTCCACTTCAATTTATCCGTAAAAAAAAGTTTTATGCGTATAGCTTAACGAAGCCATTGTCAAGTCTCGTTATGCAATTACCATGATCATTTTGTCAAGAGATTTTTAGTGGAGTTATGAGGTACAGTGTGGATGAAGGATTCAGAATTATGAGGCACCGATTTGAAGTGGTTCATAGTATAATTATTCGGGAATGAGGCTGAAAAATAATGGTGCAGTTCTTATTGACGGAATTCACTGAGGGGGGGGGGGGCAATTTTTAATGCTTGAAATTTTTCTTTCATTCTCAGGGAATCTAATTTTTTTCGTGTAGCCTATGTACGGAATTCAACATCAACTGAATTAAATACAACACTTTATTTCAGTCTCATTTCTATTCATTTCTGCAATATTTTTGTTGGAAATTGATAAACTCCTCCATTTATTTTTCATGAAATTTTGAAGCTTGTGACTGGCAATCGCCCGAGGCTTTCAGTTCTATATTGACATTTTATATGCGAAGTATTGATAGAATAAAATACAAAAGAAAAAGATTTTCGGCTAATTGCTAGCATCGTATAATTGAATAGTAAAAGTAATCATCTGCGTCACATTATTATGGGTGGAATAGAATAGAATAGAATAGAATGTGAAGGAAAGGGGACTTGAACTCCTGCTAGGTTGTGATGCCAACTCGCACCATGTAGCATGGGGGAGCACCGGCATTAACGGCAGGGGGGAACGCCTCCAGGAATTCATAATGGGGGCCGGTCTAAACATCCTTAATAGGGGGTCAGAACCTACCTTCATAGATCGGAGACGACAGGAGGTCATAGATATCACTCCGGGGACGGATAGAGTGGCAGACATGATTGGGGACTGGAGGGTCTCAAAGGACCTCTCAGCGTCCGATCATCAAACCATAAGAATGTCCATCCACACAGCGAAAGAAACGGAATGGGTGAGAAACCCAAGACGAACAAATTAAGGAAATTACCGAGAGAGTCTATCTGACAATCTCAGGGATATCATCCTCAGATTTAACAACAAAAAGCAGCTGGAGGAGGCTTCGATTGCCCTAAACCAGGCCATCATGGACTCCTTCGAGACAAACTGCAAGCTTATCCCGAAAGGGCAGCCCACTGAGACTCCTTGGTGGTCAGAGAGGCTCGGTGGGCTGAGGGGCAAAGCTAGAAAAGCTTTTAACAAAGCTAAGAACATGAGAGCGGGCCCCCGTAAGGAAGACGCATGGAAAACTTACAGAGGCTTGCTCGCAGATTACAACAAGGCAATAAAGGCAGCCAAAGAGGTCTGCTGGAAGGCTTTCACAAGCAATGTGGAGAGTCAATCGGAGACCTCTAGGCTGGCAAAAATCCTTGGAACAAACAAGACTCCATATCTAGGGAGCCTACAGGCACCAGATGGCAGCCACACGGAAACCATGGGAGAGACTCTGAAACTCCTAATGAACACCCACTTTCCAGGCTTCATACAGGCCCAGGAGAGAGATAAAGAAACAATGCAAAATCAGAGGGATGTCTACGAAACCCATGATTGGGCATTGGCAAATAAAGTAGTGCAGCCCTGGGGGGTCAAGTGGGCCATCAAAACCTTTGAACCCTTCAAGGCACCGGGACCAGACGGGATCTACCCAGCCCTATTACAGGAAGGGATAGAGACTATCACGGGACCCCTAACCAAGATACTCAGAGCTAGTATAGCCCTGAAACATGTCCCTAGTGTGTGGAATGAGACTAGGATAGTATTCATTCCCAAGCCGGGAAAAACCGGTTATATAAAACCAAAAGACTTCCGTCCTATAAGCCTCACATCCTTCATCCTGAAGACCCTGGAGAGGCTGGTGGATAGACACATCAAGGCCGGGCCCTTGGCTGACAGACCCCTCTCCCCCTGTCAATATGCATACAGGGAGGGACGATCAACAGATACCGCCTTACATCACCTGGTGGGACTGATTGAGGGACAACTGGCGGTCAAGGGTTTTGCCATAGGCGCCTTTCTGGATATTGAGGGGGCTTTTGATAGCACTTCGAATCCGGCTATAGAAAAAGCCATGGAAGAACGACAGGTGTCCAAGACTATCATTGCTTGGACACAAAACATGCTGAAAAGCAGAAGACTGTCGGCAGGACATGGGAGGGCATGTGTGGAGGGACGTCCGACTAGGGGCTGTCCGCAGGGGGGAGTTCTCTCGCCCCTGCTATGGAACCTGGTTGTAGATGGACTTCTAAATCAACTAAGTGAGGCCGGCTTCCACGTCATCGGTTTCGCCGATGATGTGGCAGTTGTTGTGAAAGGCGGATTTCTGAGGGTGCTAAGGGACCTGATGGCAACAGCCTTCAATATCATTGAGGACTGGTGCAGGGTAACTGGCCTATCGGTAAATCCAGCCAAAACAACAATCCTGGTTTTCACCAGAAATTATAAACTGGAAAAGATCCAACCTCTGAAGCTAAATGGCTCGGAGATTAACTACACCAGCAGAGTGAAATATCTGGGTGTCCTCCTGGATAATAAACTCAGCTGGAAAGAACATATCTGTACTCAGAGAAATAAAGTGTTTGCCTCTATGTGGGCATGCAGGAGAGCTGTGGGCAGGACATGGGGACTCAATCCTAAAATGATGCTCTGGCTCTACCAAATAGTTCTACTTCCGAGACTGTTATACGCTGCGGTCGTCTGGTGGCCGAGGGTGAGTAAGACGGAAACAAGGAACCTGTTGAAAAGCCTACAGGGAACCTTCCTGAGGGCTGCAACAGGAGCCATGAAATCGACACCTACTGAGGCGCTAGAAATAGCACTCAGTATCCCACCCCTCGACCTTAGGGTTGTGAGTTGTGCTACCACAACTGCATATAGACTAAGGTGCCAACTAGAATGGAAGATGACGGGCCAAGGCCATACAAGGCTTAGCCTAATCAATGATCGACCCTTCATAGGTAAGACGGATAGGATTCCTAGGAAGTATCAGATCAGGAAAACTTTCAGAACGAGTATACCACCCAGACAGGAGTGGCTAGACTCGAAACGTAAACCAGGACCAAGAGAGGACTACTGGTTTACGGACGGCTCTGGCTTCAATGAAAGTTTTGGGGCAGGCATCTACCGTCTGAAAGATGGCTTCGGAGAGAGTTTTCCGCTGGGCCATCATTCAACCGTCTTTCAAGCAGAGATGCTGGGCATACTTAAGTGTGCAGAGTATCTGAACGCGAGAGACACAAAAAAGATGAAAATATTCATCTGCAGTGACAGCCAGGCGGCGATACACGCCCTGGAAAAACCCACTACAGAGTCACAGGTGGTGTGGGAATGCATGCAGGCATTGGACACACTGGGTAAAAACAACCGGGTCACCGTAACCTGGGTGCCAGGTCACCATGGGATTCTGGGTAATGAAGAGGCAGATAAGCTGGCCAAGGAGGGTACAGAAAGTGTGCCCTCACACGGCCTGCTTGGCATGCCCTTCGCAGTGGGAAAAACTCTTATTAAAGATCATTTCCAGCGGGATCATGTCAGGCGTTGGGAGAAAGTTGCGACCTGCAGACAAGCGAAACTGCTTATGAGAGGGCAACTAAGAGTTAGGACCAGAAAGCTTCTGGAGTTGCACAGAGGGGATCTGAGGGTAGCAGTAGGGCTCCTTACGGGTCATACAGCTCTCAGAGCTCATCTGTTCAAGATGAAACTTGCAGAACAAGAAGACTGCAGACTGTGCGGAGGCGATAAGGAGGGCGTCATCCACATTTTATGTGAATGCCCCCTATTAGCACTCCGTCGCTATAAAATCTGGGGCCAGGCTTTCCTGAAACCAGAGGACTTACAACAAGCGGCTGTCACCAGCCTTATTAGCCTAGTGAGAAACACAGGGCTGGGGCTGTGTGACTGACCGAAACTAAGGCGGAAGTTACAAAAGATCGTATGATTTAGGTGACTCTGGGCGCTTTAAGTGACTAGCCGCACTTTTTCTATTCTTCATGGGTGGAATGAGAGTGAAACATTTTGAGAGATGTGGTGACAGCAATGAATGTAGAGAGCTGCTATTGTCACTATTGTAATGAAGTGACGTTATTGGGAATTATCTATACCTCCCCAAACGTTATTACCATATTCAACTGCACGAATGGCCCTCAGGTTTTCTAACAGTGTTTGCTGTCGGGACTTGTATAGGATTCTGATATTGGGAATGTGCTTATGACAGAGATCGGAAATATGGTCCAGCTTATCAATAGCCAAACTTGTGAACCCCTCAAGTACGGGGTCCATATACGTATATGGACCCTCGGTCTTGTCCCACAGGCCGGGGTCTCTATGCTATAGAGACCCTTACCTCGCAACATACAAATTTCATTATCTCCTTCAAATATAAAGATATTTCCATTCTGTAACAGGAATCATAAGGGCGAATACATGATCTTCAATATGTAATCTTTGAAAAAATTTCAATTCAATTTTTACTATTTAATTTGTACGCATAAATACAATTTTTTTTCGTTCGCGACGAATATTTGGGGATCTCGTTTATCGGGGAAATATCGATCGAAAAATCTGAAATAATTCAAACCTATAGTTCAATTCTTCCTTTAACGACTCTCGTATCAATTTTTTTTAAATCCATTTTTCTATTTATTATGAATACAACGGATACAAGACTATCTTTCTCTGAAATCATTCTACAAAGGCGATTCTAGGCTCATTTTATTCGTGATTTTTTTCTCATCAAAACTGCATAATTTCAATTTTTTCAACTAATCAGTTTCCCAGATATCAATTGTTATGAATAATGGCTAGGACGCCCCGCCTGCTATATGAAGTGGGTATGCGCGATGCGTGTGTGCGTGCCTCACTCACTCAACGCCGGCAGTATCACGTATCAAACCACGGGCCCTGCGTTTAGTTCTTTCGACCTTTATGGTCTACTGTTGTTTCAAATACAATGACACAACGAAATTGCACAGATTCTGAGATGCGTAATCTCTTAGAAGATTCAGACCTCCCAGACACAGATTCTGAAAGTGACTGGAAGAGTGATGAGGAATCCAGCAGCGATGATTTTGACGAGAGTGAGGTAATTGCATTATGGAATGAGATTGAGATTGAATTTGGATGAGTTTGAGAGGGGCGGGGACAACATAAAAATTATGTTGAAGAATTGAGAATTGATTTGTCTTTTACTTTTCCGGCTAAATGAAATACTCAATCAATGAATTTCCAATTTTTCCAAACAATATTTTCTTTACGACTGCACTAATATTTTCGTTTACTATTTTCACTATGACTGGCATGTGAGATTATTTCAATTCTTTTGTTAATTCGTTCAGCATGAAGAGAGCATGGAATTTTTTAAAAATTGAGCACAGATTCAAGAACATTTATTCAGATGGAAGTCAAGGGAGAGTCATCAGAGTCAGAGAGAAGTATTCATGAACAATCCAGGTCCGCGCAATGGAGCAATTGAGGTTACTGATGTTGTAGATTCATTTGAAATATTTTTTCCTCACGATTTCATAGAAATGCTCATCACTGAAACAAATCGATACGCCAAGCAAGAAACACCAAAGGAACATTTTTCAAAGGGAAAACGAAACCTTAGGATGATGTTACACTGGCAGAAATGTATACATTCCTAGCAATGTTGATGCTTATGAGTGTCATTAGAAAACCAACAACAAAGAGTTATTTCAACAAAAACCGACTGACTTCCACACCAGGCTTCAGTGATACAATGCCAAGAGACAGATTCGAGTTCATAAGCAAGTATTTACATTTTGTAGATAACTGTACAAGAGCTTCCTACACTAGACCTCCCCAATTATCTAAACGCTCCGACTCTACTCCCCAAATTTGACGTGAAATAACAATTCATTCTGAATAAAAAACCCTCTATCGAATTTCGTCGCATTTTAGAAATAGCATCTACATTTTTTTTCAAATTTATTAACAAAAGAATCAAGTCATTTGATGAGATATAACACCGGAAATGGATTTTTTTTAATTGTTCGTTATAAATAGTGTAATTGAGATGGAAACTCGGGATAAAGCTCAAACTCTTCGAAAATCATTAAATTATTATGGAGGATTTTTCTAATTTTTTGCCATGTGTCGAGATGAGCTACCAACGAGTTGAAACTATCTCGATCACAGAAAAAATTTAAAAAATACGTTTTGGCGCACACAAACGGTGATTATTTAAAAACAGTATTATTTAAAAACAGTTATTTAAAAACAGTTTGAGAACCGTCCAGAAATCTCGTGAGGGATAAGGACAGAATGATACCTGTCTCGAATATGACGGTATAGAATATTCGAGATGCGTTAGCTAAATTTCGAAATAATAATACGTTTGTGGCTCGCGCCACATTTTTTATATCATACTCATTGAGTACAACCGTCCGTGGAATTCAATACCGAAATTTTTTATCAATAGGTTTTGAAATTAAGAATGAATAAACTTCGGAGCGCATATGCCGCGGTGCGCCCGGCCGCTAGGACAATTTGCCTCGCGAAGGCCCCGTACTTGAGGGGTTAAATTCTCTAAATTGTATGTGATTGTTTCTATTTGGGTGTGTTCGTATCTTAGGGTATTCGAGGGGTTATGGAGTGGCTCGCCCGGTTGGCGCAGTTTCTTCAGTTTTTCGTAGACTCGTTTTCTCAGTTATGTCGGTAACTTTCTTGATACAGGGATAATGAGAAAGAGAAAGGGATATGCGTAACCTAATATTGGCCGACAACTGACTTTGCTCAGATTTCAACTACATGGCGTACACTGAGAAAAAAAACATTTTTGCCAAATATACATTTGCATGAGAGAAGGATTTATTTTTTCAATATTGTTTTTCTCCAGCCGAGTTATTGCCAGGCATTCCTTATTAGATTTCAATTATGACAATTATATTGCTCTAGAAGATGATCATGTTAGTTACAAACTTGAGTGAACTCTCTTGATAATTATCAACATTAAAAAATTAATCGAAATTATTCCCTCTAGAAAATAAGAAATTTAGAAAAATTGAATAATCATTGGAGGAGTTCATTCAAGGTCGTGTACAACATAGCCATCCTCTAGAGGCAGATTGTCATAATTGAAACCTAATCAGGCCCGCCTGGGAATGACTCGATCGGAGAAAAGCGATTTTGAAAAAATAACTGCTTCTCTCCAGTGAATAAATATTTGGTAAAAATAATTTTTTCCGAGGGTATATTAAGCCCTGTCTCCTTATAAATCATATGTAGACATCTGATAATATTAATAACATTCTGCACGTTTTGAGCCAAAATTGATTCTCACAGAGCAAAAATGACGTCGTTGAAGAAGATAAAAAAAAACATTCAACATTCGACCGACGTTAGTGGCCGAGTGGGCTAGATGTAAGTCTAGTGTGCGAAAGATTGTGAGTTCGATGCCAAGTGGAACCGAATTTTTCAACTGGTGACTCCGGCGAGCGGGAGGTTGCTAATAAAGTAACCGCTTGTATACTGGCATAGGTTTCCTGTGGTTTCCTATATTTTATAGGAGTACGAATGCGGTATAGTATAGAATCCACAGCCGCATGCAAAGATTTGAATAGAGTGTCGAATGGGACTCGAAAAGGAACTCGAAGGCCGTAGAAAAAAAATTAACATTGATGTAAATGGGAATTGCTGAGACAAAAACGTGAATATCTCGGCAACTAGAATCGATACAGTGGTCCCTTTTCATGCGTACATTCATATATATTGATTTTAATAAAAATGTTTCAATTGTATGAAATGAATAATTCATTCATTGCAAAAAATCCATTCTCTATTTGAATGAAATAGACGATTTATTCGATCCGAATAAATGATGATCACATACCCATGAATTTGTAATTGGATCACGGAGACATTTTTTTATGTTTAAAAAAATACTTCATTTGGTGTAAATAGAAACGCAAATAAAAATCAAGTTGAGATTTAAATAAATGCTTTATTCCAAGCTATTTAAATAAACCTATTCAATTCCATTAAATAAAAATTATTTAATTCAAATAAGTTATTACTTTTGGTGTACTTGATATTGTGTTCCGGAATGATTAATAATATTTCTGAAAAATCGTATGAGATGAGCGGTTGCGGATAAATAATGGGGATACAAACTCTACGTCAAATGTGGAAATGAGGAAAATGGGCAAAATGGTTATCCAATTACCGTGCTGATTTTGCTGAATGATTTCCAATTGAGTTATGGGTTACATTGTTGTGGAATCAATGTAGGTCGGTCGATGAAGAACAATAGAGAAATTCAACAACAGGAGGAACAGGAAATATTTAAAATTTTCCTGCTATCGAATTTTCATTTATTTTTATTGGACTTCATCCATATTATTTAACTGAAGCGACATATAATGAATGTACTTTACATCAATTTTCAGAAAATAGTTAAATGCTTTGGCGTTCGATCCCAGCCTTCCGCAATATGTTTCAGAAAAAAATACATCACCAGGATTCCGACCGGTAACAAGAAATTCTGTGTTATGGGCGGCGTTTGCAGTGTGGAAAAATTGGAAACTTCCATTTAGAAGCAAAAATAGATGAAAAATTGAGAAAAAAAATTGAAGAAAATTCGAGAAGTACAGTACGACCATATTACCCCTGAAAAACATAAAAAATCGTATGAGATAAGAATTTCAAGCCACAATGAAGAGAGCAGAAGCACTCTCCGTCAAATGGGAAAATGAGGGGAATCCCCGGGTGAAGTCCCAGGGTGACGCTGAGAAAATTAGCTTTTTCAGAGTTTCTAGTGGATGTGGACGAGCAGACAAACGAGGAAAAATTTAACAGTAATCCTAGAAACGCGCGTCGGACAGGACAATTCCACTCATATCCCCCTTCTCCTTCACACGTAAACCATGTCGGTATATACCTACCCAACGTTCTCTCAGACCTAACCACGCGCCAACCAACCTCCCCCAATCCCTCCTTTCATTTTCCCCTCCTTTCTTCTTGACTTTCTTTCTTCTCTCCTCATTTTCCTACCCTCCGACTCGGCCCTCTTATACTATCTTCTCAATCCTGTACGCGTCCTCTTCCTCCTGAAGTCGCGTCCTCTTCATTTCTCTCATCCTCTGCTCTTTTCTTTTACGTCGGACTCTCTTATTTTACCCTCTTATACTCAGGTATTGCTTGCACTCAGCCAATGCCATATAATCATCCAAGGAAGTTTTCATCGTAGGAAAATTCAAACTCATCGCAAACAGAGTTGAGTTGCCTATAAAAACTATCTCTGAAAGGTAAGAGTTCACTGTTTTTCACTTGTATCATATTAATTTGTTTGTAGTACTGAGAATATGTGAGAATATGTGCTTTTAATGTTATGTAGGGGAGGGTGGGGCAAAACGGCCCCCTTCAATTGTCAATAACTTGTGAATGACATTGTGAAAATTCCCAGTTTCAACTTCATTTTGAAGATA
This sequence comes from Diachasma alloeum, assembly GCF_001412515.2. NCBI lineage: Eukaryota > Metazoa > Arthropoda > Insecta > Hymenoptera > Braconidae > Diachasma > Diachasma alloeum. The sequence goes on from NW_021680742.1 coordinate 86,424, forward strand.
ATTTTTCATTCTTCAAAACGAGCTCTAACTCATCCCAATCGGATTATTGAATCGGAAAATATTGACGATTAAAGGGGGACCGTTTTGCCCCATCCTCCCCTATATTAATTCTGTTCCTTTTTGTTTGTTCGCGATTCACGCGAAAACGACTGACTGAATTCACGACGGAATTCAATCGAATTTTCACTTATAAGAAGGTAAGAGCTTCAAAATTATCAGGTATGTCTCGGTATGGGCGTTGCAAAGAAAGGAGTCAAGCCTTTCACATTAAAAAAACATGCACGCGAAGCGTGAGTGATTTTTCTAAAAACCTTGATCTGTTAGTTTCGACGATGCGAGTGGAAATTTCAGTCAGTTAGCTTGGGTCTAGATCAGTTTTAAGTCCAATACTAGTCAGAATTTATTGATTAGATTTTCGGATCAGAATCTGATGAGATTCTGAATGTAGTATCTGGATCGAATGTGGCTCAGTGAATTGTGATCCTATTCTGATCGGTCAAATCTCGACTCAATCCGTATCAGATGCGGTACTGTTCAGAAATATCGGATCCTAAAATTTTGATCAGGCATGGATCCAAACAGGCGAGACATTTTTTATCCCAAGCTGATCAAAATCAGTCACATTTTTACTGGTTAGTCTCTTATTCTATCCTGATTTGAATTTCCACTCGGTGAGGTGTTCACTTCATTGAAAGACCTTTTAGTTTTTATATACCATCAGAGAAAATTATCAAAAAATTATCAGTTGAAAACCATGTCAGTTGTGTCACGTGAAGTCGAATGGTACAATTCTACGGGTTGAAATTAGAATTGGAAAAACAATCAGTAGTAATCCTGCAAAAGTTTCAAAATTATCGGGAATTTTCCAATAATTTCGCAAGAGCAAGAGGGTGTCTCATGCAAGTACTCAGGATTTTGTAACCTATAAAACTTGACACGATCGTTTGTATAATAAATCAACGCCCGGGCAGGGAGGGAGATCCTAGATAATTTTGAAGCTCGAAGGGTATTTGTCCGATTATTTCTCGAAAATGAATCACATTCAGTCAGGACATGGTATTTGAAGTCAAAATTTCGAGAATAAATGATGAGCTAGTATGCAATAGTCAAAAACTAGTATGCGATATAAAATTCCTCCACAATAATTGAATATCGGCAGATCAAGTATTGCATTATGATATATACTGCAGTGTACCGGTATAAACTTCTGTAAAATTATAGAACGTTCTAAAGAATTCGACAAATTTCTGGAAAAATCTAGAACTTCCGCAAGTTTTTAAGAATATTCTAGTATTTCCTGCAAATTTAAACAATATTCTCGATATTCTGAAAAGTGCTTTTCTAAATCATTTTAGATAAATTACGGGTGTCCTGGAATATTTCAGAAAAATTTCCGGTTCTTGAGGAAATTACCGAGTTTTTTCAGCAAACTTTGATAAAAATGAAATGTAAGGTACAGGAATTCCTCGGTCAACTGCAGTGGGATAGCTAGTGATTCATAATTTTTGACGAATTAAAATTCATCCCAATTTCAGAAGAATGGCTCCACAAATCTGTCACCCAATTTATGAATATGTAACCAATTGAAGCATTCAAATATTTTTCGACCTGGTGTTGAGCAAAAAAACCTTCTCTCACTTTTCCATCTGATGTGAGACTGTAGTCAACACTTGAAAACGCTTCTGCAATGAAAGCCTCATACCTGGACCCTACGCTGGAGGATGCGCAAGGCAGTATTTAGCCACCGGTCAACCAAAACACGCACAGAGAAAAAAAGTTGTTTGATAAGTACGTCTTCACTTGTATCAAAAAACTCACAATTAGAAAAATAAAGTTTTTTGATAAGTACGTCTTGACTTGTATCAAGAAATTCATGGCTCGGAAATTGACAAGAAGTAAATATCTTACACTGAGAAAGAAGAAACGTTCGTCAAGAGATTTTATACTTGTTCCAAAGACGAGAATAATTTGTTTATGACAAGAAAGTGATTTCTCAAAGCAAGTCTCGTTGAAACAATGTATTGAATAGTTTTGAAGTTTCAAAACGAAAATATTTTAATTCAAAAATCACTTAACTTGAGTTTAACATGAGTTTCTTGACACAAGTAAATAAGTACTTCTCAAAAACTTCTCCTCAGTGCGCAAACGTTTGCCTAATTCTACCCTAAAATGTTCCTGCACAATGCTCAAGTGAATGTAAAATGATTTCGTCATCCCGGAACTAAAGGGGCATAAGAGGTGTCGCATAGCTTTTATGGTCTTTCGACTGTACGACAACGATTTTTAATCAAGGATAAATTTACGGAAACAATAATTCTTACATATTATCAAGAATTACAGTTGGTACAGAAATGATATTCTTAAAAAAAATGGTGGAAGCAGAGAGACTTTCCGTACCGCGAGCCTAACTACTGCAACATTGGAAGAACGTTTAATATCACATTGCAGATTAGAAGATTGTCCAAATGCAAACTCAATAGGATTATCAAATTCCTGCAGTTTTTTTAGCAACTCAACGACTTTAAATCCAAGCGCAATGAAATCGATTTTGATACCTCGGTAATGAGATTGTAGTTTTATCACATTAACGCTATTGCGGCCACGCCGTTGATGTCGTTCTGTCATTGCTCATTCGCATGAAAATTTACATGAGAATACGTCCTTCGCCTGCCGTCATGACACTTATAAAAGCATGTGCCTCCGCTATTATAGTTTCCAATACATACGTTTTTACTCAAGGATTATTCCGCGCATGTAAATTAATGTCATAGTTATAATTTTTCCAAATTCTGAACCCGTATACATCTAGATGTTGACACGTAAATTATGAAAATCAAGTACTCAACCGTTATTATATAGATGTTTATTGTAGTTCTCGGTCTTTTTTCTGGGTTAGTTGCAAGAATAAACCCGAAAAAAGACGAATTCTTGGATGTCGCTGAGAGAGTTTTTCTCTTCAGGTGCTTTTTTATTTATCTAATTTAACCAAACCTAAATCAAAATACCAATAAAACTATTTTCACAACATCAAATAATAAAAATTGTATAAGAATTTTTCGTTATCATTCGGTTAATCCATTGAAAAACGGTTTAAATTAATAAAATTAATGAATTGTTTATAAGAACCATTCTAACCCGAAAATTTCACTGAGCTTCATCTATCGTCAATAAATCATTGGAGTACTAAAAGTCTGCTGAATATTAAACTTGCAGTTTTCTGCTGGTGATAAAAAACTTGAGTAGCCGAAAACGTCGTTTTAAATCAATTAAATAGTTAAATAAATTGTGATGAAATGTCAGTCCAATAAAAGATATATTGATTGAACCCAGAATCAATATAGTGAATTCCTTATTCCGCGGAGTTATCCCTTTCACCACCCTAGAGCAGTGTCCACTCCATGAATCGATTAACAGCAGACATTTTGGTTGCACATTTCGGGAGAATACTTTTTTCAGCTAAATTTTGAAGTGCTCAGGAATGTTTGAAGTAGAATGATCATCACAATCAGTACAAATGAATGGCTATCTCCTGTTATGCATTATCATACCGGAAGTGTGTTTTCTCGATATTGAAGCCATTACGTTAACATTTGAAGGCTTGAATAGATTTTCTTGGGGCCAAACGCTGAAGACTGTTCTTTGTAAATAATGAAAAGAAATGATAATTTCGCTGGGCGTTGTCGATATTATAGACTGTACAATACACTAGACTTCTTTATAGTCTTCTTCTGTCAAAGTTCGCCCTGAATGTGTTTCCAATTGGGACCCACTTTGATCAGAATTATATGTTTTGCAAGCCATATATTTCAAAATATGGTTCAATTTTTTACTAAAATTCATCCAAAAATCTCTGTAAATGTTCTCGATTTCTACTCGTTTTACGCATGAGCTTCTTCAAATAATGCAGCCATCATGAACAGGCTTTGAAACGAACATCGTTATGTACAATGTCTTTCTGAGTTTTCAGAGTCTTCTGCTTAAGTCAGTATCATGAACAATCGATCTCGCATCAATAGCATCTTCCATGCTTTTCAATGTATACTCTGATATACGCTTTACCTTCTCCATATCAGGTCCTCCTTGATTGATTTGATGCGCCCAGCGACGTAAATGTTGAACTGATTTCACTCTCTCGAATCTTTTCGAACCTGGTTATACAGAAAGCTTATTTTTCGTTTTCACGTGCCTCCAGAATTCAACTGCTTTATTATAGTCATAGCTTATCGGTTTTTGATCGTCCGAACAACTATCAGATGATTCTTTAGGGCGGGGTTAAAATTATTCATCTTCAATTGGTGTCATCTAGATATCCGTACAAGACTTAAAAATCGAGAGTGGATTCTTCAATCATTTCAATACCATTGTATATCTGTATAGTTCCTTTTGATATGCTTTCCAAATTTATCGCTAATTCACTTTCTTCATTGTTCTCATGAGTTTTCACAAGGTTCATCACTTGAAATGATGCCATGAGAAGCTTGGTAACGTTGATGGGATTGATTTCTATGGTGAAAATGATTTTAAAAAATACAGTTGCCAAAAGACCATTTTCCGTGAGGTGTTGACGTAGACTGAACATTGTACGGAATCAAAGTCACCAAGATTACAGAAATCTTTGCCATTGTCAATAATGCATGATTACTGAAAAATTTTGCTATTTTTGGGTATGGGTGACATTCGGATAAATGTGTTTACATTGCTTGAATACTTCATCTCTTGCGATGCTGTATTGTTAACCTATCAGTAGGCGCGCTGTGAGACGTTTTCTCACAGCATTTACATTACATAGAAAATATACCCTACAAGTCAAAATATTTTGCTGATTTTCTTTAATGCCTTAAGTAACTCTTCTAGCATACTTTGGTGGTGATAAAAGTCGTCTATTGGTTAGGGTTGAGTAGAAAAAAAAATTTTTTCGGCTCGGCCGAAATTTTCCACGTGCTATGAGTAGGGGACTCGTGCCAGTGAAGCCCGAACAGTGCCGCTTATGGCGCTATTTGGCTCTATTCGTACGAAAAGCTGGTGAGAGATTCTTTCGTCGCGCCTTAAGACTGTTGATGGAAGCGCGCCCCTACTGACGGCTTAACAGATATAGTTAAATCATATATCGCTTCATGGAACTATTAGTTTTTTTACATAATACTTTTGACTATATAATTTGGGTCATTAAGCAACTTTTATTGTGTCTTTCGAAGAATCCAAATTAAGCCCCTCAATATTTTCCCGTCTTCGTCAGAAGACCATTCCATTTTCCTCTCCGCCCCAAAACTCTTTAGTCGGTAAAAATTTTTCTAAGTCCGGTAGGACATGCCTTACCCGGACATGATCATCGCTGGATCAATTTAGCCGTACTGAACTTACAGAATTCTGGCAATAAATAATTCACTGAATGCCTGACCCGGTTCGGATCATGGCTGGATCGTGGCCATATCCGATATACTCAAAAAGATCTCATGTTTAATTAAGGCAAACTGAAAAAGGCACTGAAATTGCCCTGATCAGACATGCCTGATTAGACTTTAATTGTTTTTTATCGCGGTACACTCCAAAGATCCTGACTTGGGAACGATCAGGCCTACCTGCTTCAACTTGAAATTTTATTGGTAAGGTGAATATGAAATGGTCCCCCTCAGGTCCTGATTTGCCATGCCGTAACCATGTATACCGTATACCGTATTGACATGGGAACAGAACCTTCACTATCCAAAGGCCCGCCTGACCAAATTTTTACTCGGGAGAATCGATAAAGTGGGCCTTTTTCAGATGGATGCACCGGCATTTCAAAGTCCAGTCAGTTGCCCTAGTATCCCCCTTTGCCTCTTACATTCTCTTGAGCGTGTATCGGGTTGAGTACGTCAAGACTCATCTGGAACTCGGCGCGTCCTCGGGAGTAAACTTTACTGCCGATGCATTTACTAAATTTTTATATTAATGTCTATAAGTTAATGATAATAAAAACATTATTATCATGTCCACAAACATAGCCATAACTTTGTGCAATATCAACCTAGTGAAGTGCCAAATCAGGCCAGTGGCAAACCTTTGTGCACAAAGTCACACAATTATCATTGGCTTCCGGATGGATGCCGCGTTTGATTTCAGCATTGCATCGACGTTTCGCAAATATTGAAGCGTGCATCTCTAGGGCTATGAGCTCCGATATCTAGGGGTAGTCCTTATATGCCTTCCCCTTCATTGAAAGTAATGGTGGGATGAAGGGAAGAGGGGGGGGTTCAGCCAATCATGTTCTCTTAGTTGACCGGCTGATCAATTAAAAAACATGATCGAGTGACCCCGCTTTTTCCGCCCTCCACCATGACTCCCAATGGAGGGGAACGCCTGTAAGGATGACCCCCAATCATCGGAGCTTAGAGTCGTAGCTCATATCGCTGAACATGTAGGCTGCAATGTGTGCAAAGCGTGCGCGTAATGATCAAACCAAAGAAGGCATCTATACAGAAGCTGATGTCAATAATCACGGCTGCGAAAGCATCAAAACTAAAATTATTATTATTCTTATTTGTGATTAATCAATCAATGGATTTGAAATTCATTTATTCGTCGGGCTCATCATTTATTCTATTTTTGATATTTTTACAAATGGATAAATAGAGAAAATCGACTTTGTATTTTTATACCCGATAGAACCCTTTCATTGAAAGCTGTTTCAGGTGGCCTAGTTGTCAGCACGCTTGAGAACGGATCTCAAGGACTCCCGATGGAGACTACAAGTAGGCAGAATTTTCGTTGTGTGTAATTTCATTGTATTACAATTTATTTATTTATTACTGCCTACATTGCATGAGATATCGTATACAGCAAGTGTTGAAAAAGTAAAATAAAATAAGAAAAGAAAGAGAATAAGATTTAAAAATTAAACTAACAAAATATACCAAATGAGTGTAAATTAAGTTCGAATAAGTTCTGAGAACACCAATTAGGAACTTAGTGATAAGCGGTAAGTCAGAGGCGATACGATAGTGGTCAGCTGGGGATACATTACAAAAAGCCAAATGACCATCCCCTTCCATCAGTACTAGGTCGGACAGCCCTAGTCATTCAATTCCAGGACACGCAGTTGAAAGCACTTTTTGCAAAAAAATACAGAGATCTCGTGTCAGAAAAATCATTGCTGTCAAGGAAAGTAGAGATACCAAAAGGAGATAGGTAGCTAGGTATGGATAGGTAGTTGGGAAGAAAGTGGAGCCCCAGCGGAAGGTAGAAGTGGCAGGCGAAGAGGATGTGGGCAAGGATTTGATTAGAGAATTGGAAATCGAAGGTACATAATTGCGTAGAATCGAATTGGTAAAAGATACCGTTGATGATCAAGTATCTCGTATGTGAATTCGCCATTCTCATATGCATTTTCAGTCCGGTGAACTTCAGGGGACGACTTCTTCCAGGGTAGAAGTCGTTGAAGGAATCGCAGGGAAGCCTTGTCACCTTCATCTCAATGGATGAGAAGAGGTGATATCTGGATAAATCCTCAAACTTGTAGTGAGATCTCACCAGCTGCACTATTTCCGGAATCTTAGAATCCCAGTATTCTGGTGATAGATTACTCCAAGTATCCTCACAGTCCAGACCCGCAAGGTGTGATTTGAGTTGCAGAATCCACTTGAACTTGACAGTGGAGGGCAGCAGACCACGAGGAGTTGACTCAGCCAGTACAAGGAGTCTCAGTAAGCAGATCCTCGGGAGGCGATGGTCATCCATTCTCAATTCTTTGGCTATCCCCCTTAAAGCTTGTTTGATCACATCACAATGAATGTTATTCTCTCCAGTTTCCAGCCTAATTAAGTAGCCACGAATATTTAAGTGTAATGGTGCACTCTCCAGCGTCTAGAGCTCACTCTCTCGTAGACCCCATATCAAGCTAGTGTAGAGTACAGTGGAAGTAACTAGACTTGAGTAGAGTTCGCGGATTCCTTCCCAGGCATCAGCCTGGATCCGTGTAAGAATACTCAAAGCAGAAGCAGTCGCTGCTTTGTCTTTGTAAGCCGCAGCTTTAGCGGCAAAAGTGCCCAGTGCAGAAGCGGAGACCGTGACACCGAGATAGACGTAACTCTTTACAATTTCCACTGGAGAATCATGGAGTTTAAAGTGATGGATGAGACTTTTTCCTGGGGTGGTCTAGTATGCGATTCAGCTCGTTTATTTCTTTTTTAACTGATTGGGCTTCAACATTACCTGGTCTTTGCTCCAACTTCTCAGTCCGCTTCGCCCATTGAGTCGGTAAAGAAGCATTCTTCTGGGTGATTTCCAGTTGCTTTTCCAGGCATGGAATTTTGCTGATAATCAAGTTGATCTGCTATGTGACCTACTCGACTTTCTTTATTATAAACGCCTTAAAGTCATCCAACTGCTTCCGGACAAGCTCATTATTCTCCTTTACAGATTTCTCAAGAGCATCAGTCCTAGCATTTCCCACCATACACATCTCATTCATTTTCAGCAGAATGGAGTCCATGACCTCTCTGTCGGTTCCAGATTTGACAAGACGATCCAACTCATCCTGAGGGAAAGGGGTAGGGTCTTGGTAGGGTTGGGGGGAGGCTGGTGACGAGGGACAAGGTGTTTGCAGATGCCTCAGGGCAGTTGTCCGTTGGGGGAGTTGTATTGCGAAGACGATCGGGGAAGCTAGAGGACCGCTTGAGCTTCTTGGGCGCGTGAGGTGAAGGGGGAGGAGGAAAACACAATGAGGTATTATCAGCTTCCTCTTCTTTCTCAGCTCTTTTTTTGTGGAGGTATTCGTCTATAGAGCTAATAGAGTTGCACCGGGGTCTTGTCTCATGGTCAAATAGCGTTGATATATCTCCGTTTTGATTTTGGAACACCCTGTGTACTAGATTTTGGAGTGGAACAGGCCTATGCATGTGCGAGTATAGTATGCCAGGAGTGGCTGGACTGAGATGAGCAATTCAAAAATTGCGTGTTATTGCCAGGCGATTTTGCAATCACAGTATCATTGGAGTGCTCAGAAGAAGAGGAATCATCCGTTTTATCCAGAACTGGAGACGTGATGAGTGAGGAATCGACGGCTATTATGGTAACTTTTGGAGTTGAGTGTTTGCTTATACCTCAGCACAATATCCTAACCTCAAAAATTGACAGGACCGGCGGGCAAAACTCCAGTTGACGTTAAAAAGATTAATTCAGAATATCGTTTTTAGAGTGAAATTATCAGCGTTAATACCCCAAGATCTTCAAAATCATCGAATATTTCCTGGATGTCTTGTTGCATAGCAACGAAAGGGATCAGTTTAGCAGATAAATAACCGGAGCGCGCGGCGCGAGGGATTTTATTGCAAAACTGATCCCGAATGTTGATATGCAGGAAACTTGAGGGAAATATCAGATGAATTTTGAAGGTCGACGGGTATTCGGAGAACAATTTCTTCAATTCTGATTTTAGCCGATCAGGGTGCGGTGTTCGGGGTTACGGGACACATTTCATCAAAATGTAAGGAATATCTGTCAAATTCGTAGAAGACAATTGACAGGCTACAGGGAAATTATCAGTCTGATAATTTTCCTGCAGCCGGGAAAATTATCAGTGTGAAACGTGTCACGCGACCCCGAATACTGCACTCTGATTGGTCAAAATCAGAATTGAGGAAATTATCAGTGTGAAATAAGTCACGTGAACCCGATTACCGCACTCTGCTTGATCACAATCAGAATTGAGGAAATTGTCAAAAAAAAATGTTACTAACACACAGCAAACTGAATTTTAACTTAAAGCTCCCTACAAACTCAGTAAATTAAAATAAATGCAAGAGCACAGGCAAAACTGTGACCAGTGCCGTCGACGTCCAGAACGTCCTCCTTTCATGTGATAACAATTCTGGAAGAATAATTAGCAGAAAGGAATGTTGAAAATAATTTTTTTTGCATCCATCGCTGATTCACGGGAAAAAAATATACTTGAATCAAGTATATTTTATACTCGAATCAAGTATATTATATGCTTGATTTGAGTAGATTATATCCTTGATTCAAGTTTACTATTCTTGATTCAAGTATATTTTATACTCAATTGACGGATGGGTATTTCAATTCGGAGATGATTGTTTTGTATCAGGTCGGGTTATAGCAAACCCTCTTAAGTGTAATGTAAGGGTCAGGCAATAAGGGTCAGAAAAAATTGAACACAGAGAACTGTTTTTGAAGAAACGGACTTTTTTCGAAGAGAGTGACAGACGACAAATAAGTAGGTATATTGAATGCGTAGAGCTGTGTTATGCAAAAATATATACATAACGTGGGAAAACAGACGCGGAATCTTCGGTCGAATGCAGAAAAGGGCCACCTCAATGGTGTTGTGTTACGCGGACGCAAGGAGGGGGAGATGGGATGTGAGTTTGAAAGAAGAAGAGGTAGAGGAATGGAAAGCCGTGGGGGAGGACCGGTTTTTCAGTATTGAACGTATATACAACGCCCTGCCAGCGACTGCCTCACCATTTTTCCCTGGATTTTTCTCAGCCCTATTTCTCTATCCACCTACTCCCTCTCGTTCCCTTTTCATGATGTATATGTTTGGAGAGACACCCTGACGGCGGTCACCCGGAAAAACTGCCGGAACCCACAATCCATTTCTCATGCCACTTCACGTGGAACAAAATGCTAAAGCAATGTCTTTTTGTATTTCTCCATTTTGGGTTTAAATATTGGAATATTGGAAATAAATTCTTTTATTTCTGCAGATTTCTTCATCATCGAAAGGACACAGACATGTGAAAAGTTTATTCACAATATAAATGGTTCATATCATACTGTATTGGAGAAAAAATTGAAATTTCACGGACAGTTGAATAGTCATTCTCAGGAGAGCGATATTGATTTCGAAGTAGAGGACTAAATCATGGGTTTTCATATTTCGCCGATAATTTTCTCAATTCGAATTCCAGTCAATGGAAATCGATGTGACCATTCGATGTCACGTGGTACTATCTGCATGGCATTTAACTGATTATTTTTGGTAGTCGGATCCTAATCAATTAGAGTTTGTTATTTGATGATATGAAATTCATCACGATTTGGTTTTAAATTGATGATTTTCCCATCCAGTAATTTCAGCCAATAGAATTTCACCATTCGACACTATTAGGTGTAGTCTACACGGTATTTTTTTTTACGGCCTTGGAGTCCCTTTTCGGGTCCCATTCGGCACTCTATTCAACCCTATGCATGCGGCTGTGGATTCTACACTGTACCGCATTCGCACTCCTATAGAACATAGAAGTAGCATGGGGAAACCGCAGAAAACCCATGCCGGTACAGGCGGTTTCTCTATTAGCAACCTCCCGCTCGCCGGAGCCTTCCGTTGAAAAATTCGGTTCCACGGGGAATCGAACTCACAATCTTTCGCATACTAGACTTGCGTCTAATCCACTCGGCCACCGACGTCGGTTTCTACATGGTATTCAACTAATAATTTCTGATAATTCGTCTGATTATTTTTCCAAGCCAAATATCGGGCAATATAATTGGCCCATTCGACATCACGTGGTACAAGCTACAGGGTTTTCAACTGATAATTTTTTGATAATTTTCTCTGGTAGTTGCTATATAAAAAACAAAACATCATGCAGTCGAATTAACCCCTCGTCAAACTGACAGATTGAATTCAATTGTGGTAATCCGAGGATTTTTATTCGAAATGAGTGTTAATTATACAATTTTCGTTTCTCAATTGTGAGTTTCGTCTTATGGTCCAATTATATTGCCCGACATTTGGATTGGAAAAATAATCCCCCGAATACCACACGAGCTTCAAAATTAATCGAGCATTTTCCTCAAGGTTCCCTGCATACAAACGAAGTCGTCAAGATTTTCAGGAAAAATCACTCGTGCTTCGCACTCGTGATTTTTTAGCCTGAAAGACTTGACTCCTTCGTTTGTTTGCAACGAACCTATCGGGAAATACCCGATAATTTTGAAGCTCTTGTGGTATTACAAGTGATAAATTTCCATGGTGCTTTTACAAGGTGTACCAAAACAGACATGATATATTCATTACGGCCAAGTAGTCAATGCAACTAGAGTCATAACAAAGAAGAAGAAGAAGAAGAAGAAGAAGAAGAAGAAAAGATATGACACATCGTGAGTGTAGCTCGGGGGGTTATTTGAAGTCGAAAATTTGAATTAAATTTTTATCTACGAAGTTTTGTTCATAAGCTATCAAGAAAAAAAGGACAGCCAATGAAACGTTATTCCCCGATAGAGAATCATTCAGATCATTTCAATGATTTTCATTGCCGTCATGTCTATTTCTCGAACGGAAGTGGAAAATGAAATATGGATTTCCAAAAACAGCGTGATTTGCCGTCAATTCTTGTTTGTTGACGAATAACTTCTATAACAAAGCCCTGGAGATAATAATTTCATTAGACTTTTCCTCTAAAAAACAATAGGTCGTACAGATAATAATCAAACTTTTCCTGTTTCAATTGACGCTTTCATCTCATGGGGCAATTCTTTTGGCCAAAATTTGGATATTTCAAAATAATCCACCGAATACCACTTGGGCTTTAAAAATATTTAGGTAATCCCCTCAAAGTTCCTTGGATATAAACGAATTCGCCAAGTTTTCCAGAAAAAAATTAACCTTGATTATTTTTCCCAATCAGATTTCGACCAATCAGAGTGTAGTATTTGAGGCTGTCCGACAGTTTTATTATGGATATTTCCTCCTAGCTTTTGAATATTTTGCAGTAGCTCTACATTTTTTCGGTTCATTTCAGAGCGAATCTTGTATTTACCAGTGCCATGGAAATTGGGTTATTCTATTACAATAATTTGTCCTAATCTTCGCTAATTCACCTCCTGATGTTGTTCACTATACCGTAGGACTCCTATAATTTCGAGCCGGCTATTTTCAACGGGCGGAATCACTGCGTCCCCACTCTCGCGCTTTCAGTCCCCACTCCTTCCGTTTACGGAATGGTGCCATCATCTCCCGGGCGCATAGCCCTATGCTCACGAGCGTTTCCCTAACCTCAATCATTGGGAAAAATGTACTTTGGGGTGATGTACTCACTATTGCCCGACGGGCAAAGATAGAGAGCAACAATTCTCTCTCTGACTTCTCCACCATGCGCGTTCGCCAATGAGAGCCCGGCCTACTATTTTCGACTTCTCGGAATTTGTTCCCCCGTCGGGTCGAAATTATAGGAGTCCTACTGTACTCTGATTAGCCAATTAGGAAAAATAATCCGACAAATACCTCTCCCGCTCCAAAATTAATCAAGTATTTTCGACAAGTTTCCCTGCTAAGAAACGATTGTGCTAAGTTTTGCAGAAAAACCCTATATTTTTTAACCTGCAAAACTTGACACCCTCTTTGGTTTGCAACAAATTTATGGGGAATTACCCAACAATGTTGAAGCTCTTGAGATACTATAAGTGTAAATTTTACCGTAGCTTTTCATTATTTTTCTGGAGCTTTTGATAATTTCCCTCTAGCTTTGCCATTTTTTTCCTAACTAAATAGCTATCAAGGATTGCGATGAAAAGTGAGAAAGTCTTGGTAATAAGGGAGTTTTCGGGCAGATCGAATAGCTCAAAATAATCTAGCGAATACCAATCGACTGTCGAAATTCATCGCATATTTCCCTCATATTCCTCTGTATAGCAACGATCGGCATAGCTTTTGCAGAAAAATCCCTCGCGTTGCAGGCTCGAAATGTGTGCTTTGCAAAATTCTTCCTCTCGTTGCAATCCAACGAAACATTCGAGAAATACCCGATAATTTTAGAAGTCTCATAGTATTACTGCTGATAATTTTAGCTTCTGAGTGGAAGCATTGTAATCTCCAATTTTAACATTCTCTAACTTTGATTGCAAATGATGTAGAATGGTCTGAAACATAGAAATACGAAGTTTCGCGACTATGTTCGTATGTGAGCATGTCCACCGCCATCTTTCCGGTGGTCAATTTATAGAAAATTGAGTAATTAAGGCCTGGATGCAGGTTCCAGCACCCCCTTTACCCCACCCCCACTATTTCTAGATATGGGAGATAATGGTGGATGAATAACTGCACATGTTATTATTTATTCCACACACAAAATAATGAATAAATCCCGGAAAACGAAGTCAAGGGACAATTCTACATTATTATTCTATTTTTTAATTGTACTTTCGTTATGATCTGATGAGAATTGGCGAAATATAATGCTCAGAATGAGCCGGCGGTCGGGTATTTTGTCGTCGCACCGAGAGACAAATAATCTTCTCAGATAGTGTCGCCGCACATGGTGAGGACGCTCAAAACGGATCTCTAGGGCAAAACCAGCCACTGACAGAAAATTGGTAATTTTTGTTTTTTTTTCTTTCCTTCAAATCAGGAACACTGAATATGTTGAATTAAAAGAGAAATTCTTGGATTATAACCGTTACAGGGGTTTTATAGACAAGAGGTATCGTTGAAGCGAAATTTGATCAGATTTGCTAATCACCTCAAACCACAATTGACTTTGAGAAACCAATATTTCATAGGAATCTGTGTCTAAAGGCAAAACGAATATTTTTATATTTATTTCTTGTCTAAACAAGCAGCACGACCGAAGCCATTTGATGGATTACATATGATTACTACTCACCACGTTTTTCATCTCCTATTTTCATTTCTACCAATTTCATTGGTACTAGGCTTCCGAATGGTTCCCAATGCTTGTTTTCAAAAAATAGAACCATATTATTCATGTTACAGTGGAACCTCCAAAACTGCAAGCCTCCCCGGGGTTTGGTTCTCGGAATTTGCACTCATGAAAGAACCCTTTTTCGCCAGCGAAAGAGCGAGAGCGCTGAGTTAGAAAGAGATACGTTTAGAGGCAATGGTGGGGGAAAGAGTCACTAGGCCGACTGCGCGCGACGTAGTAAAATTTCACGGATAACCACACTCGGCGAAGTACCGGGTAAACAGAATACTATTGCACACAGTCCTCGCGTATTGTAGATAGAGAGCGGAAGAGGTTAGAGAGAGAGAACGGGCATAAAGGAGAATTGTAATGGTGGGGGAACACTTCCCCTCGTGTGGTGGGACAGCGTGCACTTACGTAGGTGAGCAGTTACGGAGGTCCCACTGTATACGGCTTTCTCAGTTATCCTGACGAGAAAATGAAGAGTGAAATGTAGATGCGTCAATTTTTTTTCTCAAGATCCGGGATACAAATTTTCAGTTTATCGAATCTCTCCGAGACTGTGAGAGACTAAAATCAGTCTCCCTGCGATCACTGAAGCTAACCAGTAGCGAGTTGGGTTAGTAAAAGGATGGGTGACCGAAAGGGAACATCTGGGGAATCGCCGAAACGATTTCTTTTTTCTTTTTTTTCATAATTGTTGATTTCACGAATTAACTACGTTAATTTATTCAATTATTTTGTAATAATAAAATTGGAGGAGTTATTCGTAATAAATTAGTTATTAAGATATATAAGGCACGCGGAGTCTTAGGCTGAGAGCCGCTCGGTAGCAGTCTCTTGACAGTCTTGCCGCGTCTCTCATGCAGAGTCTCTCAAAAGTATGGCAGACGCGAGTCTTCCAAACCCCAAAAGGACTCAAATTTTTCATCCCGGGGAATTTTGGGTGAATTGTTGCATCTCAAACACTATCAAATATATGGACCTAAAATTTGATATAGGAATGTTCCTTGGCAATCCTAACTAGAAACCACAGTTTCTAAAGGTTTCTCTGACTTCTACCTATATCATAATGCGCAAAAGTGAATTCCGACCAAAAAAATACAAAAACGATGATAGCTCAAAAAATTTTAATGGGATGTCACGTTTCATGAAATTTCTAGGCATTTTCCCCGAAAATTAAGAAATCGAAAATAATCACGATTACAAAATTTCCATTCGGAAGCAAAGATGAAAATTACCAATTTTCTATCAATGGTCCGTTTTGCCCTACCCTCCCCTACACAAATAACATATCCTATATATAGTGAGAATTTTCTATCACAAAATTGGTTGAAAATGGATTATTGTCTTTATTATTGTCAACTTTTCCGTCTTCCCATTCTGGTTGATCTCAACAGAACAATAAATACTTGCAACAACTGAATAAGTTGAGTTGTCAATGACTATTTGGTTACATTAATGCTGAGATACAACTTGTGTGTATGGAATAAAATCCTAAAGCAATGTATCTTCATATTTACTGATTTTGGTTTTAAATATTGACATATTGAAAACGGATTACACATACGAAGCAATTGTTCGCCGGCGGGTTTTCATCAATTGCGAACATTTTCATCGTTCATATCAACTTCCTCAGACTTTTGTTCAAATATTGCATGGGACACAAAATTTTACAATATTATCTTCGAATCCAATAGAACATGAATAATTCATGTTCATTTAGCTTTCATCAACCGAATTTATCATTTTATCCATCCTTTTTTTTCAATATAATCTTTGGAATTTGGAACTCGCTGCAATCTCACACAATTATTACCTTTTATTATCTCATAAAACGTTCGCCTCCCTGACGTATCAAACAATTTTCTCATACTGCCGTGTAATAGCAGAATTCTTTTATGATTCCATACTGTTAGCAATTTTCCCACTGAAATTTCTAGTACGAATTTATTCAAATCCATGAGAATTGTCAATTTCAGTTTAATTATTCCAGAAAAACAAATGAAAAATCAGGAAAATTCAGAGAAATCTCTCCGTAAATTGCAGATTTCTCTAAATTTTCAGGAATTTCCTTCAAAAATCCCTGGAATTTCAAAATTTTTAAAGGATTCCCTGAAAATTTGATGGAATTTAATAGCGAATATACATTTTTACTTGAAAATTCATATAAATTGTCGGATTTTCATGGTGCTACAAAATTGAGACTTTCCTTGAATTTTCAGAGAAACTTGAAATTCCGGTGATTTTTTCCTCTTAAATCGAGTTCAAGTTCTTTTTCCGGAAAATTCAGTCAGATATAGTTAACAGTGCACAACAGAAAGAATGAGCATATCTCCAATTTGACACGAATGGAATACAGTGGTGGGGCTCATGGTCAATGCAATATCCTGGCCTGTGAGCAGTAGATAAGCTCCAACTGTGATCAGGCAGGCTGACTGAAGCTATGTTCCACCACTTCCTCCCCCTTCCACCTACAAGTTTCGCATTATATTCTGCCGTATAGATACACGTAATTTACGCTCTCCACTCAAGTTGATTGGATATACGCGGGTTAATCCAATTCAACTCCTATTTTATGTAATTTTCTACAAGAAATTAATGTTATTGTATATGCGCAATTTCACATGTTGTACCCAGCGTGGGGGGTACTTATAATTATAGTAGGTTCTAGGCTTAAAGGGATAAATACCACCAATGGTTTATCGGCATTTAAATATGAGAATTTATTATATGATTATAGTTACTGTGTCATCTGACTGATTACAAAGAGTTTACGACTTTTGTACGCGTCGGAGTCCAATTCAGGTCTGTTCTGTGCAGACCCAACCATCTCTTAAATAATACATTGATTGTTTACATTTCATCACTTGGTTAACATAATCCAGTTACGCTGACAAGTGTCACGCTGACAATGCTGTATGTCCACATATTAAACAATTACGCAATTGACCAAATCTGGGGCATAACACACGTAAAATCCGAAAAGAAAATTTCATGTTTCCGATTGTTTTGTCGATTTTTTTTGAGGAGTACATGAGCCCAAGCTCTCATAAAATTTTATGATATGATTTATCGAAAAATTTCACTTTTTTCCATTTCAATTTTGATTGTTTGAAAAAAAGTGAAATAATTGGATTTAATAATTAGAAATCGAATTTTCGTTTTCACACATTGGAAGGTAATTGAGAAAGCTTCAAAATAAGTGTAATTAAACTAAATTTATTCAATTTTTAGAGCCGTTATGGCACAATCAATTTTTTTTTCAATCTGCAATTACTCAAAAACTTTACTTTTTGTAATTTGAAATTGTAGGAGTAACTTGGGGACATAATTATGTATATTTTCCGCAAAGGACAATAATTTTTTTGCAATTGTTCTTCGTTAAACGAGTGATTTTTTTTCGAAAAATTCGTTTGCGGGAGGAATGCGTAAAGGACAAAGAAAAAAATTGTATGACTAGTAATCGTTGAAAAAGTGATTTATTTGAAGCCATATTCCACTTCGGAACATATAACTATCCATCTGAACGTTACAGTGAGGAAGGGGACACTTAAGAATCCTGACTTATTTGATAATCAATGAATTTACGACGGATTGCATTTGCGAATCGTTTTGGAATAGTGAAAGTGTTGGTTTTTGACTTTTTCAACGTTCTTACCTCACATAAAATGTTGAAACAACTTGTGGAGATGATTTTTTCCTTAACACGGAGTTCATATGAAGAGCAAGTCCATACGGCAATATCAAAGTGGCCTCGAATGAATTGGAACGATCATTCCCACCCAACATTTATCTTCCCATGCAATAATGACTTCGGATTTGATCGATTCCAATGATAATACTAATGAGAATGCTAATAATAACAAATGATCTAATTTATCAATTTTTTCACGAAATTTTCCGAAGAAAAACAAGGAGGGTGGAACTCCTAGTCGGCAAAAGCCATGTGACTGTTTCTTCATGTGTTACTAGTCTTTTTCTTTTCTACTAGTTCCATTGGTAATAAACTTCCGAATAGATTCGCAGCAATTCCAATTTCAAAAATGAGAATTGGCAATTCCTATTCAACTTCCTGACTTTATCTTATGGATATTATCTGTAACAAACTAATGAATATTTCATTTTTATTCTCCATTTTTTTATTTATTAATCTTTTAATATTCTCACTTTTTTGGAATGTTTTCTTCAATAGTATCAATCATAAATGGTAGTTGAAATTAATTAGCATTGCAAAAACTATTATTCTTTTATCTTTAATTCTATTCTGCGGACGCGTCACGCCTTTTTGTATTTCATTTTATTATCTTTTTCACCATAAAATCTTTAATAAACATTCATGTATTATGAAACTGACTAATATTTAACAATATGACATAAAATAGAGATGAGCATAATTTAATGTTGAATGAGTTTTTTAATCATCCAGACGCGAAAATCGTCGATAAAGTGACGATGTGACATTTTTTAGAAAAAACGATTTTTAGATGAATGGTTCTATGCCATGATATACTGAATCGATCGACCCAAAATTTTGTACAGAAGTGAAATCCGATAATACTGATTAGTAGCCAAAATTTTATGGGATTCATTCGAACTTTTACGCCGATTACGGGACGTCAAATTCACTATGAGATGAAAAATATAGAAAAACGTGATATCACGGAAACTGTGTACGGACGGGTATTCATATTTTGATTGATCTTGATAGGTGGCAACAAGACAAGTATCGTGAAAAAAAAATGAAATCGGACCAGTATTTTAGGAGATATTGACCAAAATAGTTTTTCACAAAAAATTGAATATCTTCTAAACCACTTGTTCGATTTCGCCTAATCACAAATTCATCCTGTAATATTATAAGAGCTACAATCTCAATAAATTTCAATATCATATATCGCAATTTTTTCGGGAGTTATCGTGTACACATCAATTTTATCATAAAAATGAAAAATGCCAATTATCATCAAACTGTCCCCAGTTTCATAGGAAAATTATGACTTGATTAGATAGTTATTATCACAAGGAACACTTTGACGTAAAAAAAATTAGGTCACGTAGTTTTTAAAATGTTGAGGAAAAACGATTTTTGAGAAATCATTGTATCTCAAAGATTACTTCCCTGATTGGGCTGAAACTGCGTCCAGAGCTGCTCCCAAATGATAGCAATTATGTGATAAAATTTCAGATTTGTAGCTGCAACTTTACTTGTTTTTTTGTTGAGATTTATAAAAAAATTCCGAAAAATCTGCACACACATACGGACATATATACACACATTTTCTGAAAACATCATTTCTCCATGTTGCATGACATTCCACATTATTTCCAAGCCAAATTAGAAGATCGCAAAAATAACCAATCACAAGGCTTCCATTCGGAAGCAAAACGGAGCAAATTGAGTACAATTGCGCTCATTTTGAACTTTTTTTAATTACCTTGTATGATTATAAAGGCATGAAAGCGAAAATTCTATTCCTAATCATTTTTTTTTTAATTTCTTTATAGTGATGTAGCCCAGATATTGGGTTATGTGCACTGTCGTATAGTTTTGATACATTTTGTTACGTTGTCTTGTTGTAAGTTACTTACTCTAAATCTGTGGTTTACAATCTTTTAGGAAGCTACAAATCTCGTTAATATATTTATCGTCAGATGCATCGGAAAATTTTCTAGTGTCGAAGGGCCTGGAGCACCCTGATATGTTCAGTCTATCAAGAAGTTTGGATCGTTGTTGTTCGTAGTTAGGGCAGTGCCACAGTATATGATCAAATGTTTGACTTTCTGCTCCACAAGAGCAGGAGGGATGGTTGGTTATGCCAACTCTTTCCAGGGAGGCTGCAAGATGGTAATGATTTGCTCTTACACGATTGACGGTGACAATTGACTCCCTGGGGAGTTTACATTTTTTATACCAGAGCGTTGGAGAGTCCTTGAAATCCAGGTCAAAGAACTCCGCGCCTTTTTTCTTATTATTTTTTTTGGTACCGATTGTCGCTTGTTCTACAATTTTTTTGGACGTATCTCGGTGTTCATCGGATTTAAATTGAGCTCTAAAGTCAGTGAATGGAACTTTGTATTCATCGATCAATTCGCCTGCCGCATCCCCCGCCAGTCTATCAACTTCCTCGTTACCCTCTATGCCACAGTGCGAGGGAATCCACACAATTGAGATTTTGGTTGAAGGATTACTTTTGTTAGTTATTTTAATATATTGATTCCTTATTCCGGTGATATATGGGTTAGTTTTGACTGTTAATTTGCCAGTGTTAAGAGCCTGACAGGCATTCAGTGAGTCGGTTAGGATTACATATTTACGTCCAGGAATACCATTTATGAGTTCTATTGCAAGGGTAAGTGCAATACACTCTGCAGTGTAGATAGAGATATAACTGTTGAGGGTGGTGGAGATACGAGTGGACACTCAGGATAGACACACGCAGCCCCAACGTAGTTGTTTTCATGGTTTCTGCTGCCGTCAGTGAAGATGCGGTAGTGACCCCGATGTGATTTTTCGAGTTCACCATCAACGAAGATATTAGGGTAGCTTTCCTCGTGTGTTGATCGACCCAATTCAAGTTCATTCACGTCGATGGGCAGAATGTAAGTATCAAATGGGTGTAAAAAAATATGATAGTTTGTTTAATATACAAAAGTTGTTTCAAAGGAAGAACTTCACCAACACATTTGGTTAATAGTTTATCGCTCGGTCGAGGGGAGTACGAGTTGATTTCAAAGAGTAATAACTTTCCCAATTTATCAATCAATATTTCAGAATTAACATTGTCAAATGCGCCTTGCACGTTAAGAAATGCTGCTATCATTTCTTTGTTTTCTTTAAGATTAAATTCTACGTTAAGGAAAAGATTCCTTAAATTGTCAATGCAAGAAAGACCAGGGCGAAAGTCTGTTTAGTAGTTAAAAATTACATTATTAGTTTCACACCACCATTAGAGGCGGTTTTTGATAATGATTTCGAAAGTTTTGGCTACACATGAAGTCAGTGCGATTGGTCGAACATCTATGTTATTGGGTTTGGGGACGAAGTGAATGAACGTGTCTTTCCACTCATTGGGGAAATCACCAGTTGCATACATTTCGTTAAACGTGTCTAGGAGAACGAGTTTCAGGTTAGTTGGTAATCTTTTGAGTAGTTGATATGATATTCCATCAAGGTCAGGAGAGGAATTTTCTTTTTTGGATTTAAGAGCACTGTTAAATTCGATGAAGTTGAATGGTCGGTCAAGGATGGAGGATGGAGATTGGGGAAGGGGGGCCCTTCGGAGTCTCTCTGCCTTTGCACATTCCTCGTCCCACCACTTCACCGGATTTTTATGTTGTTGTGCAGGGACTTTCTTCCTTTCAGGAGTACTTTGTTCCATAGCTTGAGTAATATGTTGAATGATCGATGAGTACTTTTTGGAAGGTTCGAGGTGGAGGAAGGATGGATCTAGGAATTGAGGAAAGGATTCGGAGAGGAGTAGTTTTAGATTTTCCCAGTTCATCTTAACCGATGTGATTTTCAATGATCTTTTGTGATATATACTCCTCTCAACTGAGAGGCAGATGTACACAGGGTAGTGGTCAGATTCATACGTTTCATCATTTACATTTACCGATATAGGGTCAGCTATATCAGGCGTAGTAAAAACTAGATCAAGGTTTGAGTGTTTATTTCTGTAGATGGCTAGATGTGTGTTGGTGTTGGAATTGTGTAGTATCAAGTTTTCAGTTTGAATGCACTCAAGTAACTTATCACCATTATAATCACTTTTTTCACAGTTCCAGGACTGATGGTGAGCGTTGAAGTCACCAATCAGGATGGAATGGGAATATTTCAATGTCACTGACACTATTTTCCGCCAGAACTCTAGTTGGAGAGTCGTCCCCGGTGTTCTGTAGCATGCGAAAATGGTGATTGACTTGGAAACATTGGTTATTTGAATAGCTGCAATTTGAACGTCCGGGTGGATGTCTGTGCCAGAATCAATGATTTTGACACTGATGTTGTTTTTATAAATGAAAGCTATGTCCCCGGCGTTCGCGTGTTTGGCCTTATGATATGCTTTACATCCAGGGAAGTTCATTCTGCGAGAGTGTTGAGGATCAATTTTAGTTTCTACGTAGATGACGACGTCTTTCTCACTTGTCGATAGAAGGACGTCTTCACAGTGCTTTCTGAGGCCTCGAACGTTCCAGAACATTATGTTGATGTCTGGTTGTATTGTTTCCATTTTTATTTTTATTGTTATTTTTCCCTAGATTACTTGTTTGACTGACTACTGGATGAGTCTGTTTCATTGTCTGATACATTGTCGAGTTGGTTCGCCAATTTAGTAATAGAGATCTTGATTGTCTTCTACATGAATTCCAATGAATCTGAGGAAAAGAATGAGGTCATCGATTTTTTCGGAAAATCTTTCTTTGATTTTTTCAATGTCTCTATCTTCCTGCCAATCTACTATTAGCTTGATGAATTGCTCATAATTAATACACCAGCTTTTCCCAGCTACTCATAGATGGGCCTGAAGTCGATGTATCTTGGAGCGGACAAACTCTTCAGAAAATTGGGTCCTCTTCTGCCCTCTCAGTTTCGAGTTGGATCTGCTCTTCTTCCTGTTGTGCTTCGGGATGATGAAGCCATCGTCTTCTGTAACATTAGTGTCTTCAGTGGGTGCTACGGTCGATTGTTTTTGCTCAAGATTGTCTTTTCGTGTACGTTTTAGCTCCTTATTTTTTCAATGCCTTCTACTTCAGGTTCACTGAGTGTTCCTGTAGAAGGATTGCGTTTAGAGGAAGCTAATTCGTATTTCGTGCTGGTATCTTATTCTTCTCTTCCACTTTTGGGTAGTTCTGGGAAGTCAACGTTGTTTAGGCCCACCGGCGCTGGCAGGGTCGGCTCGATGTATTCTGTTTGCTCTTCCAAGAGCATTTCTTCAGATTCGATTGGGTTTATCGGTGGGGTTGTTGCACTTTGTGAGGGATCTGAAGACTGCATTGAAGGGTATTTGTTTCGAAAGTAACCAACTTTTTTACAGTGGAAACAGGCTGGGCTCTCGGGGGATGGAAAACTGGCGTATTCAAAGTTATTCCAGTTGATTCGAATGACTTTGGGAAGAATCACATCATCCGCAGGTTCAATGAAGACCTGCCTGCGGAAGCTGTTCACGTGTTCATACCCCGGTGTCTTCAAGCTAATTCTAATGTAAGTTATTGGGTAGGCTGCCTTGATTCCCATCTCGGTCAGTTTATCCGCAAGGACATCGTGTGGAAGAGACGAGTGAATATGAGAAATAATGCGTCGTTTGGTCTTGGAGACCAGTGGTCGTATTTTCAGTCGGTTCCCGTTAACCGATAATTCTGTTTGTGGAGAGATCAGTTTATCAACAGTGTCGGGAGAATCGATATAAATACAGACTAGGCCGCCTCTGGTACGCGACATTGAAAAAAAAGTTTGACTTCCAATGCATTCTCCAATACATGTCATATAATTGTTAACAAGAACCCCCTGAATTGAGTCTATAAGGATGGCACGGTTGTTGTCAGGGTGAAAGTCTCCTGCCAGTCTTTGGGAGTACGAGCCGCCTTGTTTCGGCGATTTACTATTGTCGGTGTTTAAATTGGTGGCACATGTCTGCTCACCACTTAGAGTTGCCATTATGAATAGGTTTTTCCTTTTTTGTCCCTTCCAAGAGTTTTCTCCAGACTTTCCACCAGTCGAAAAGAGGGGAGAAGTGCTCTCCTCCCCTCCTCTCGAAGTTACGTGTTGCGAGTTGACCAGGGTCTATAGGGACATGCATTTATCCGATTGTAAAATGATCGCACTACACTGTACGCGTACTAACACTATTCGCAGCGCTATGGAGCATAAACACGAAACACGTCCTACTCGGTCGACGATCAGAGAACGAATCTCCCCTAATGATTTAATCCAATTATTTTACTTTTTTCCCAAACAATCAAAATTCAAGTGAAAAAAGTGAATTTTTTTGAAAAATTATAACTTGTTATAAATCGGACGGAGGTCCGATAATTTTCACAATAAATAAAATTTTGGACTATTCTCACAAGACTTACATGGTCTTTGCTTGAGAGTCTAATCCCTATGGACCCTTACCTTCAGTGCTACGCACTTCTCACTAAATCGTGTCGTTGGATATGTAAATAGTTAGAAGTACGAAGGAGATTATTGAGGGGCAAATGAAATAATTTATAAACCGAAGTGAGTTCCCGTTAAAACTTTAATGACCCCATGAATAAAGCACTTTTGTTAAATTGAGAAATATAAGATCTCGGAACATTATACTTTAAATCAAAACAAATTAAACTAGTAATTTATTTAACTAATTGACACAATTCGCAATATTCTGGAATTTGATACTGAACGATTGAAATTGAGAGAGGCCGAAGATTTGTCCCGGAAAATCTAATGTGGAAATAATTAGGCTCACCCTTATCTTAGTACTTTACAAAACTGGTATAGTCGGCGAAAACGTCCTTCCGTGATCTTCGGATAGACGGGAGGCGGCGAATCCTAATTAGTTGGATAGTCACTCAGTTTTGATTAATTTCATTATTTCGGAGATATTAAGTCAATAAGTTGATAAAGTTCACTAAATTCCACTAAGAACTGGTTAACGTATTATGAAAGGTTAGCTTCGATTTCAGTTAACCTGATTTTAATCTAATAACTAATGGTAGAATTTGCAAAATGAGTCCAACCAGTGACACACGCGTGTATGATATGCTCTAACTTGCGCGACTACGAAGTTGAGCGTAATTGTCGCGGATCGAAATTATTACTGCAGTTATTCCGGATGCGCACTCAAGTCGGTTTACCGCACGGTTAAAGCCCAAGACTAAGGGAAACGTACACGGCGTTGTTGGGTGCGGAGGAATAATTGTGCAGGAGCCAAATTTTATGTTATTCCCTTGATGGTAAAATCGTGACTGACTATTGTCTCGAGCGCTCTTCATTTCGATGGACCCATTGGGGATGGGCGCTTCATCGTCAAATTTTGCGCTCACGTGCGAAACGGGGATAGAAATAAAATTCTGCGTGATACTTCACGTATGGAAATGCTGACATTTTAATTTCATGCGCGCGAGACTATTCGTAAGATAAATATGAGTTAAATATGATATGGCGAGCATAGATTAGTCACCGTGCCCTTGGAGTCTCCACTGACGCTCGGAGTCGTCACGCGCGCCGAAAGTTGTTGACGCTCGAGATCAGCGCGCGGACGTCCAAGAGACACGGCAACTCGATACGTCTAGCGAACATTAAATAAAATTTAATAGAAGAGATTTTAAATTTTAGAGATTTTGTATACAACAAACTCATTGAAAAAAATCGA
This sequence comes from Diachasma alloeum, assembly GCF_001412515.2. Classification (NCBI taxonomy): domain Eukaryota; kingdom Metazoa; phylum Arthropoda; class Insecta; order Hymenoptera; family Braconidae; genus Diachasma; species Diachasma alloeum. The sequence goes on from NW_021680742.1 coordinate 112,426, forward strand.
ATCGTTCTGAGAATTTCTTGGTCTCATGTACTTCTCAGTAAAAAATCGTGAAGACAATCGGAAACATGAAATTCTTTTCATTTCGGATTTGACGTGGAATTACTTATATTCAATGATATCGCCCTTTTTAAAGTGAATGTGCCTAGTCTCTACTCTGCCGCTATGCCCGTTCAAATTTCGTTAGCTATTTTATTTTAAACATTTTTATATATCTAGAAATATGTCAAAAAATGGTATTCACGGAAATTGCAGCGTAAAATATTCTGCAGATATTTGCATAAATATTTTAATTCAATCAGATTTATCGCCTCAAATATTGAGATATCTGTGAAAACTTCAATATCCAATCAGTTTCATTGTGCCAAATATTGAGGAGGGGAGGTCCCTCTAAAGACAGCTCGATCAGGCAACTCACGGAACTCGACCCACGCTCGAAGAGAGTTGTTTCCCAGCCAGCGCGAGAGGTAGTCGCAGTATTTATTTTGTATATTTCAAGTGAATTCAGATGCATTTATTCTCATGGTTGCTCTCATTGTCGATATTAGGCTGAAATTAAAGTGATTCATAAGGTCATCTACAAGGCTCAATTCAGGCCTAGTCTAGGCCATGAGTATTAAGGCTGAGTCCATCCAGGCTCATCCGGTGGTTAACTTGTTCTCAAGTTTAAAATCTACTTTTAATTCATTTCCATAATTCTTGGAATAATGGCTATCAATTACTGATGGTGAAGACGTTGTATCCCTTCCACAAAGATAATTATAAATACCCGCCATATCATCCAAGTTACGCCTACACCAGATTTGCGGCAGTCCTTTGAGCACGAGATTACATAAATATAATTCTCCTCATCTTTAATTAAGTGACTGATGGATTTTGAACTCATAAATACATCGGATCTATTTTTTTATTTAATTCGTAATAATTTTATTCATGGATGAGCAAAAGAACACCACGTTGCATTTTTATACTCGTGGAAAATATCATCGTAAGAAGTTTCAGATGGTATAGTGGAAACACGCTGGACTACGGATCACAAGGACCCCGGATCGAATCCCTCCGAGTAGGGGCAATTTTTCGAATGTTCAATTTCATTGTATTTCAATTACAGGTGTGCGGATAATGGTTCAGTACAAATAGTTGATAAAAAATAACAATGATGATAATTCTTTACATCCAAATGGAACAATTGTTAATTAATCAATCATCACAATTAACGCTTATCGAGTTATAGACCATTACTAACGGTCCTACGCCTGTCTTTTTTTATGGAGTTCTAGAAATCGACAGAAAGGCTGATTAAAGAATCAGAAATCATTCAAACAAATGGCTGTAAATAATAATGTAATTAGTTAGAAAGGAGCGTGAGCGAGCCTTCAAAATTTCTTAATTCAGGGCTTGGATTAGGCCTTAGCATTGAGCCTTGTTCGAGCCTTAGAAATTAAGTCTCAATTCAGGTTATCATTTCGGGGCTGAATGAGGGCTGATTCAAGTTTGGACCCCAGCCCTGATTGAGAATTTTCGGGCCTTGGTTCAGGAATTGATGTTCAGGACTTGATGAGCCTTCCCACCAATTAACGGCTCAGTTTCTAATTCTAATCTGATTTTAGTTTCCAATCGGGCAACTAACTGTCAACTGCCCGAGTGTTGACTACCAGACTGATCCGAAATTATAATCAAGAAATCCTGAGCTGTATTTCCACTCTGGTGGTAATGGACTGAAAGGATAAAAAATCATTCAAAATAATATATTTTTTCTCTTTTCGCATACCCTTTCAGATTTTCATGATTTGTTCCCTTTACACCCCTCAACCCCATGTACCGCATTCCCTGAAGGACCAGGGAAAACCTCAATTAAGGGAAAAACCTACCCAGGTACGGTTGTCTCTTGCGAGATTTCCGCTCGACAAACTTGAATGAAACTGCAAGATGAAAAGTGTCACAAGTTTGGCGCACCAGCCGGGAAGTAAACCCGGGTCCACTGCATGCCAACGCCAAATTCCAACCACACAGCCAACTTGAGGGGATCACCGCTCTTCTCGCACCGAGACGATTCAACAGTTTCCCTCCTCAATGAGTTGATGTTGTTCTATTATAAAATCGGATATTGACGGTGTAATTAGTAAGAGTATACCGTGAATGTACCAGTATCCGACGGTCTAAGACGAATTCCACCATAAAATTTGTGTATTTTAGTATCCAAATCGATAATATTATATGTAATGGACAAAAAGTGATTCTAAACATTTCAGAAATAAGAAAAATTGAAAAAATCGTATGAATAATGCATTTGTAAATAAATATTAACGTAAATAAGACAATGTCTCCCGTGATCCAGTATCGGACAGAATAAATGAGGTTACGTCCATATTGACAAATAATTAACAGTATATAATAATTGTGAATATTTATTAGATAAATCGTCACAAAACACATCACAGAATAAATTTCATATTTGTCTACAAGTTTGAAAGTGCGAAAACAAATATTTGCGATTTATTTCATATCACTTTAATAAATGATTAATGAACTAATTAATTATTTACCGATTAGTGTGATGTTCGTTTAACTTTCGCATTCAAATAATCGTTGGGACGCGAGATGCAACGAAAAAATGTCATTGAGGTTAGAAGAATGAAAAACACGTGTCGGATATTTGAGTAGATTGCTTTACCAGGGTCCCAATATCCAAAACGGTGATTTTTATTCGTTGTGAATGTTTTTGAGTAATTCAGCAGTCTCGCTTCGCTCGGTTAGATCGCGGTTTTCGGGCCCAATGACATCAAATATTGTATGCCACACGGCGATAAAAGTATTATCTGACGAATGTGATTATAAAGCCACAGTCGCCAGATAATACTTTTATCGCCTGATGACATATTCTACTATTAATTGGAATATACACTCATATTTTGTTTTTACGCCATCATACACAAAATCGGGACTCTAACCTGTTTAGTTATAAGAAACGGTCACTACGAGTGTAGCATAGAGGCAGACCGTCGGAAAAAAAATATTGATCCACAGACAAAAGTTTCTCTTCCTATTCACTATTGAAAGAGGATGCTTTTTAGTTGATAACTACAAACAAAAACGAAATATCAAGGAAAGTAGGCTCGAATGTCAGATACTCTTACACTGCAGTGTAATGTCGGATACTGGTACCTCCATGGTAATCTATCCATATCATTCAAATTACGTGATGACGATCATGTGTCAAATGTGAATAGAGAACACGGGACTTTCCGTGAAAAAAATGGGGCTGTTATGGTAATCGCTCTTGGAACACGTAGTGAGTTTCATGCCCGTGTATATAGTTTCCAACAAGCGCTATAGAGAAAGACCATAGCGTCTTGTCCGGTAAACGACTCTCCTGTGACTCTGCAATTCCGAGCGTACACACCCGAAAGTATGTGTTACAGTTGTGTGTAGAGCGAGGCTAAATGGCCCTGTTGATATTAAGTGAAGCTAGTTTAAGGAAATGTAATATACGAGAACATTTTTTTTTATTTCGAGCGGGATAAATGCTTTTACAGAAGGGAGAAAATTCTCATTAGAAATATTTGTGAATTCATTGTACCCGAGGGATATTACGTAGACCTAATGGGAAAATATTGTAACGTATTGAGGAACAGTATCGTCCTTATTTAACAGGCACATACAGTCGGGTACTAAAGTTTATGAACAAAACACATAGGATGCAAGTGCAGGCTGTTCACGAACTTAAGTCCGCGACTGTACACGTCATGACGTCATTTATCGAAAACTATGTCACAAAAATAACGAATCAAATCAGGGATCAGCATTAATCATTACTTTGGTAATGATTACAGCTCAGATTGATGATTATATTTGTAATCCATTAACCCTCCACTGATTTTTTGATTACAAGACAAATCGGAAATCAGTACTCAAAACTGTTGAATATTTAATCAATCGATAATTATAACGTAAATGTGCTTGATTACATAATAATTCATCAATCGCAAGTTGTACTAATGAATTACTTCATCAATCGTCAATCAATTTCAAAAATTATTTAATTATTTCATTAAGCGTTGATCTGACTGAGAAATTATTTGATTAATTAATTAAGCGTTAATCTGACTCAAAAATTATTTGAATATTTGACTACACGTTAATTCAACTCAAGATTTCTTCGATTGAATAATTCGTAATCAGAACTGAAAATTAATCCATTACTCTGTCAGATTACTCAATACTCATGTTTTAAGAAAAAATGAGGCAAGAAGACCTGTTTTTTTTATATTTTTAAAATTTAGTATCATGATTTTTTCCATTTTATCATATCAAATTCAATCAAATTTTTTCAAAATTTAAAATTTTATTTGTTCCTTATAATAAAATCACAAAATGAAACTTGGAAAATGCATGCCCAAAATGTCACATAAGAAGAATTCCAAAAGAATAAGTTATATAGATAAATCGACCTTCATCGGCTTTATTCTGTGAACAAATATCTATTAACAAATGCATAGGAAAATTGCAGAATTTTTAATAGAACTTTTATAAAAATCTCATAAAATTCTTGTAGAGTTTCAAAGAAAATCAATAGAATTTTTTAGAGGAAGCGACATATTTTGACATATAATTTTCTTTGTTAGTCATTTATGACATTTGTTTTTTTAGTTCAAAGTTGCATAAAAATTTCGTGCATGTATGGAGGGAAAAGAGGGAAATTGCTATTTATTTCCGTTTTTGTTAATTATGAGAATCTAGAATCTATTTTTTTGTTGATATCCGAGATGATTCGGTAATGTGCCTTGTTGAAAATTATTGGAAAATTATCATTAAATGTATTGTGTTATGTTATGCTATCAAGAGATTTTATTTCCACTATACGGTGGAGTGTCCTCTATCCGCTACCACAAGACCAGCACTCATAATAAATGGATATATTATAGGAATCCAAAAAACATCACATATACACACAATCTTGATATATAATTCTTTTTATGTCATAGGTGCCCAGAATCACGCGATTCTAACCTCGCTTCGCTCGGTAGAATCGCGGATTCTGGGCCCTATGACATAAAATAGTATACGAGACTCGTGCGTAATGGGTTAAAAAACCCATTACGCACCTGTTGCGTAATATACTATAGTGTTCAAGTATTTTTCATTGTTAATGAATAATTGATGAAGTAATCGAATAATCGAGAATTTCAATTACTGATTGCTTATAAAATTAAAAAATTCACGATCTCGAGTAGTGGTTAATTAAAAAATCGAATAATCTCTAACTTCGATTAATGTTTACATAAATAATCATATATTTAATGGATGGGATTAAAAATTAATCAGATAAATCAAATAATTGGAATGTCAATTATTGATTAATCAATTTCATCGGTTATTGCCGACCTTGATTGCCGATTAACGAAGTATTCGAGAATATTCCAATTTTATTCTTGATTACCGGAATAATAAAAAAANCCTGTCCAGACCGGAGCGAGGACAACTGGGACCTCGAGGAGTGGGAGTAAGACCCCGAAGAAGGATAAAATTAGAAAAAAAAACGAAAAAAAAAATGTAATTTTAGTTTAAAAAAAAATGTATTTTTAGTTTTAAGTTTTAGTTTTAAGTTTTAGATTAAAAACATGTATTTCTTGGAATTAAGATTTTGAATAAAAAAAAATAATNAAATCGACCTTCATCGGCTTTATTCTGTGAACAAATATCTATTAACAAATGCATAGGAAAATTGCAGAATTTTTAATAGAACTTTTATAAAAATCTCATAGAATTCTTGTAGAGTTTCAAAGAAAATCAATAGAATTTTTTAGAGGAAGCGACATATTTTGACATATAATTTTCTTTGTTAGTCATTTATGACATTTGTTTTTTTAGTTCAAAGTTGCATAAAAATTTCGTGCATGTATGGAGGGAAAAGAGGGAAATTGCTATTTATTTCCGTTTTTGTTAATTATGAGAATCTAGAATCTATTTTTTTGTTGATATCCGAGATGATTCGGTAATGTGCCTTGTTGAAAATTATTGGAAAATTATCATTAAATGTATTGTGTTATGTTATGCTATCAAGAGATTTTATTTCCACTATACGGTGGAGTGTCCTCTATCCGCTACCACAAGACCAGCACTCATAATAAATGGATATATTATAGGAATCCAAAAAACATCACATATACACACAATCTTGATATATAATTCTTTTTATGTCATAGGTGCCCAGAATCACGCGATTCTAACCTCGCTTCGCTCGGTAGAATCGCGGATTCTGGGCCCTATGACATAAAATAGTATACGAGACTCGTGCGTAATGGGTTAAAAAACCCATTACGCACCTGTTGCGTAATATACTATAGTGTTCAAGTATTTTTCATTGTTAATGAATAATTGATGAAGTAATCGAATAATCGAGAATTTCAATTACTGATTGCTTATAAAATTAAAAAATTCACGATCTCGAGTAGTGGTTAATTAAAAAATCGAATAATCTCTAACTTCGATTAATGTTTACATAAATAATCATATATTTAATGGATGGGATTAAAAATTAATCAGATAAATCAAATAATTGGAATGTCAATTATTGATTAATCAATTTCATCGGTTATTGCCGACCTTGATTGCCGATTAACGAAGTATTCGAGAATATTCCAATTTTATTCTTGATTACCGGAATAATAAAAAAATTTTGTCTTCAGATGATGTAATTGATGAAGTAATTCATTAATCATAACCCCCGATTACGATTATGCCGACCCCTGAATCAAATATCGTAAATGTCTCGAATATATCGCAAGTATCTCGAAAGCCTGTCATACTTTTAATTAAATCTGTCGTCTCATTGGTTCATTCTGATGTAATAGAGTGGCGCGAGATGCGCCGTCACATCATTTTCATAAATAGAATGAACACAAATTTATACCGCAGAAACAGGGAGCAATCTCATGATTTACGTTTTTACGAAGAAGTTTAGTAGTAAGAGGGCATTATTGGCGAATTTCCCACGCTCCCTCCCCCCTTTTTCCGGGAAGTGCACGTGCACGTTCCCCCCTCCCCCCACGGCGGCATGCCTTTGAAGAGGTCGTCGGCGCGCTGGGGGGCCCCCTGGGGTGCAGGGCCTCAAAGTTGGGGGTCCGAGGGTCACAGGAAGTGGGTGGTGGGTGGAAAATGGCCGCCAGATAGAAAATGAGTGGCGGGTGGAAAGTGGGTGGTAAGTGGGTGGTGGGTGGAAAAGGGGTGGCGGGTGGAAAGTGGGTGGAAAAGGGCTGGCGGGTAAATAGAAAAACTGTCGGACAGTATATATCGGACGGGTGTCGGGAATCGGGCCCCTCTGCTGGTGGTCCAACCGTGAAGGACGGCGTCGGCAAGGGTCCGGATGTCGCTCTCCAGGACATTGGAGCCACTGTCCTTGAGACTCTGGAGAGACATTACGCTTTTGAATTTTTTTTAAAGGGATAACAAAGGATTGCAACCATGAATGACACAAAGAGCGGACAATACGTTCTCTCTCTCTCTCT
>NW_021680742.1:123284-123489 GCF_001412515.2 Diachasma alloeum
CCTGTTCACGCCTACGCGTATTGTCCTTGACCAATGAGGTAATAGCCTCCCTTTGCAGGTCAAACGCTTGGGCCTCACGACACCCCCCCTGCTGTTTTGAAATACATACTACTTTTGAATATCTTATACAAGGGTATAAAATGACGAGTTTTTTACAATGCTTAATCAGACGGCAACATGGATACAAGGTGGAAACATCCCTTCA
>NW_021680742.1:123511-125001 GCF_001412515.2 Diachasma alloeum
TTGCTGCTTGATTTAAAACAGTCGACTCCTGAAAACTGCAGATTCCGTACCAGTGTATTCCCCAGCGACCCCTATCACTATGTTTATGTTCCACGAAAGGAAAACAATATAAAAGGGGGAGGCTCATCACGTGGTATACCAGTCGTTCGTGTGTAATGGCAACGACAAGTCGCTCTGGAAGCGGCTGTGTTCGCAAGTCGCTCGGAGAAAAAAATACAGCCTTATTACACGCACTGATCTACGCCCCACCGAGACTACGACGAGCATTAATTTAACACGCCAATAAAGATTTGATTCGTTGTATTTGCGAGTGTGCTCTGAATTTATTACATGGGAATATTCCATTGAAAAATTGTGAAAAATCGAAATTGTGTAAACATAAAAAAATCTTGAGAAAGTTGGCAGACAAAAGACAGAGTTTATCCAGCAAGAAAAAAATTCTCAATCAGAAAGGCGGCGCATTCCTGCCCATGTTATTGGGGCCTCTCATTAGCGCAATCATTTCAGCTGTTGTATAATCATGGAACATGCACGAAAAATGATACTTGTGCCGGAAGACAGTGTGGAAAAATTGAAGAAAAATTCTACACATGACGTTCATCACGTTCTAACGGAGCTGGCTAAAGAGATTCAACCATCAGCTCAAACCCCTGGCACTAATACAAGTCGATTGGATGCTCAATTATTGGAAATTTTGAATGCAAAAACACCCAAGGATGATCATGAGAAATGGAAATTGTATAATGACGTTTTGAGACGCTATTTGTTTTATACACAGCAGAGTAAAGTACCTGTGCAAGAAACGGAGACCCCCGACGAGACGGGGTCTAGCGAACGATACGACCCAAAAGCTATTGTAGCGACTATACCTGCGACCTTCCAAAGAAAAGTCTTGGGTATTTTGGAATACATCGATAGAGTAGACACTGGAAGAAAACTCAAGTGGGATGCAAGGGGACAAGTGACTTTGAATGGTCAATCACTTGATGGCGTGAATATTGTCGATTTAATTCAAGATGTGGTCAGAGCCCGTAAAACTTGTCAAGCTAAAGGCTGGGAACATTTTGCCGTGTATCTCCATAGTATAAATACACCTCACGAGTTTATGGGTAACCCTAAGTTTCATCGTGTACCGCAAATACCCTCTAGTAGGCCAAAACTACAGCCTGAGATTTCGGAGGACAAAAGCTTTGAAGAGGAGGGTGGTACACCCCGCAGCTCGCTCGTGCACCGTACTCGNATACAGCATCAAAATATACAACATTACTGCCGAAACAAGTTGAGTTGGAAGGAGAATGGGTTGTGGGCCTGAGTGAAATACAGTTTCCTTGTAATTTTTTACATATACGTGATAGGAAAGATGCCTCCATCAACTTTGCTAGTAGCGGAAAAGAGAATAAGGGCAAGGCAAATCTACCACAAACATTTTTTCTACCTACTGCGGTTTTCAAGGACCTGACCGATCTCGTAGGTTTCATGAATAACTTTGC
>NW_021680742.1:127889-223660 GCF_001412515.2 Diachasma alloeum
AATAATAATAATAATAATAATAATAATAATAATAATAATAATAATAATCATCCTCATCATCATCATCCTTTACAATTAAGAAAATTATGTATCCTAGAAAATAAGAATAATTTCTGGATAAATAATTTATGTAATCCTATAAATTGAGCGTCATGTAGTCATTTCTTATTACCACCACCCACTTTCCACCCGCCACCCCTTTTCCACCCACCACCCACTTTCCACCCACTTTCCACCCGCCACTCATTTTCTATCTGGCGGCCATTTTCCAACCACCACCCACTTCCTGTGACCCTCGGACCCCCAACTTTGAGGCCCTGCACCCCAGGGGGCCCCCCAGCGCGCCGACGACCTCTTCAAAGGCATGCCGCCGAGGGGGGAGGGGGGGAACGTGCACGTGCACTTTCCGGAAAAAGGGGGGAGGGAGCGTAGGAAATTCGCCAATAATGCCCTCTTACTACTAAGTTTTTACTGTGGAAACTATAAACTGTAAATCTACTCCATAAATTACACAGATATTTTTAAAAATACTGGAACCATTAGTAGAATAGTGTTAGAACATGAACTACCATAAATTCAAGAACGAGAATACTGTCGCAACTTTTGACGAAAATTTCGGGGACTTGTTGGAAATCTTTATCAAGTGATAGCTCCACTGAAATTTGAAAGGGGTTCATTCTCAATTTGATGAAAAAAGCAATGGTAACTGTAAATTTCATTTCAATTATTCCATAACCCGGCCCGGTAGAATGATGTGATATACCCATGTAACGCATACCCGAACCGGGTCAAAGCGATGTAAAATAATGATAAAAAAAATTATTCCATAAAAATTAATAAAAATCAAAAAAAAATTGGGAAATATATTCTTTTTTGTTTTTTTTTATTTAATATTGCTGGAAACTTTTCTCAGGTTTATTCAGCAAGAAAAAAAAAAGTAACAATTCATAAATACATTCAGGTTTTGTATGTTCACTCACATTTTTGTATACAAATTATCATTTGTTTAAATTCTGAGATTGTTTTTCAATGCAAAGTCATGTATGACTGTTAGAGCTTTAACATTCGGTTCTAAAAGAAATGATCTCATAATATATGGTGAAAAGCACTTTATTGCACATAGTTTTTCAATTATATATTGTCTGTTTGTTTCATATTTTGAACACTGCCAGAAAACGTGATCCAGGTCCTGTTCGGGAAAACCACAGTCGCACGGGGTCTGTTGTACATAGCCTATCCTCGATAGGGAGCTCAGCAGGTTGAAGTGGTCACTCCGACACCGGTTAACAAAAACAATGAGGTGCCGCTTGAGCTTTCGACGGAAATAGCGCGGGTGTTTTTTGTCCTTGTAGAAATATTTAAAGTATTCTACTCCTTTCTCGCTGCCTTGTTCTAAAACCAGGTTTTTCGTATTTTGTTTAGCTTCACCTTTGAAGGTCTCTATGAAATCTGTGAATGGGATGGGATGTTTGCTGGCTATGGACGATTGCGTAGCTTCTTTTGCTTCGTTATCGGCTTCTTCGTTCCCCAGAATCCCGACATGCGCAGGGATCCAGAAGAATCTGATGGATCGTTGATGTGTTTCCAGGATTTTGTTGTATTTTTTCTTCAGTTCCAGGACGTATTTATTGCTTGTAATACTCAGTTTTGGATTTTGCAGACTCTGTAGAGCGCTAAATGAGTCTGAGAATATGAGAATGTCATCAAACGATTTTGATCCTGCCAGGTCGAGGGCCATATTCAGTGCTATGCACTCTGCAGTATACACTGAAGCGTGGGCCTCGAGAGTCACCTTCTTTTTGTATCCTAGTTGAGGACAGACACATGCGGCTCCTACAACTGATTCCGATTCAATTCTACTTGCGTCAGTAAAGATTTTGATTGCCTTGGATCCATATTTCTCCATTTCCTCATCAAATACTTCATTAACGTTGTTTTTTTGCTCCCTGGTCTTGAGACCCAATTCCATATTAAAAGAAATGGATGTAGAAACGTCGGAGAAACTATGTTGGTATAAGTTGTATGACGTATTGGGGGATATAAGATCTCTAAGATTAATGGTTTCTTCTATGCATTGTTTTAGCAATGGCAATCTTTTCGTTTGAGAGGTATTTCTGTGGTGGAAATGCGCAATTCTCTTGTGTATCAGTAGGCTCTCATTAGCTAGAATTTTGACGAGATCACTTTTTCCAAGTAGTAGGAATCTGTCCTTTACTGTTGTCAATTTCGATTTAGCCAATAAGATATTCGTCGGAGTGGTGTTTCTGTACCCAAGAGCATATCTAATGGCTCCAAGTTGTATGGTTTCAAATTTATTGGCTATGGCTTTCTGTTTTGGGTAATAAATGAATGAGCCATAGTCCATCATTGACTTGATGTAGCTTTTATATATATACATGAGGGTCTCCGGGTGGGCTCCCCACCCCGTACCTCTCAGAAATTTTCTGATGTTCATTGCTTTAAGGCATTTTTGACTAACTTTATTGCACTATACCTTGAAGGTGAGTTTACTGTCGAATGTAATTCCTAGGAATCTTGCTGATTGGGCTGCTTCAATTATGTGGTTATCTATGTTGAGAATGGTGTCCGTTGGGTTTTTCTTCCTCTTGTGGAAGTGCAGCAGTACTGTTTTCGCTAGAGCCAATTCCAATCCCAGGTCCCTCAGATTTCTGTTGAGCTTCAGTATCGAGGATTCCAACTTTCGCTTAGCTCTGTTGTTCGATTTGCATTTATACGCGACAGCCAGGTCGTCTGCAAACTGACTGAGATATAGATCTTTGGGAAGATTCGCAGAGATATTTGAGACATATCTCTCTATATTATAAAATTCCAAATCGACTTCTGTTAAGACATGAAATGGTGATAATTGCGGGTCATAAGGGTCATAAGAGTCATGAGGGTCACGAGGCCATAGATGTGTTAAGGGTCACGAGGGTCATAGAGGTGCTAAGGCTCATACGGGTGTTAAGAGTCATAAGGGGCATCATAGAGTGGCTAAGTGTCATAAGGGTCACGAGGTTCATAGAGGTGCCAAGGGTCATAGGGATGTTAAGGGTCATAAAGGTTATAGAGAGGCTAAGGGTCATAAGCGTCACGAGAGTCTCAAGGGTCTCAAGGGTCATAGGGGCCCTAAGCCCCATAAGGGTCATACGGGTGCTAAGGGTCATAAGCGTCACGAGAGTCTCAAGGGTCTCAAGGGTCATAGGGGCCCTAAGCCCCATAAGGGTCATACGGGTGCTAAGGGTCATAAGCGTCACGAGAGTCTCAAGGGTCTCAAGGGTCATAGGGGCCCTAAGCCCCATAAGGGTCATACGGGTGCTAAGGGTCATAAGCGTCACGAGAGTCTCAAGGGTCTCAAGGGTCATAGGGGCCCTAAGCCCCATAAGGGTCATACGGGTGCTAAGGGTCATAAGGTTCATACAGGGGCTAAGAGTTATGAGGGCCACGAGGGTCACGAATGTACTAAGGGTCTTAAGGGTCACGAAGGTCATAGAGGTACTACGGGTCATAGGGGTGTTAAGGGTCATAAAGGAGCTAAGAGTCATAAGGGTCACGAGGGTCATAGAGGTGCTAAGTGTCATAAGGGTCACGAGGGTCTTAAAGGTCACGAGGGTCACAGGGGCTCTAAATATCATAGAGGTACTAAGGATCCCGAGGGTCATAGGAGGGCTAAGGTTGACGAGGTTCTTAGGAGCGCTGAGAGTCACGAGGGTCATAGGAGTGCTAAGGGTCACGTGGGTCATAGGGGTGATAAGGGTCATAAGGGTCATGGGGGTTCCAAGAGGGCTGCCCATATTTTTGGTCGATGCCCATATATAGAGGGTTGCCATATATATGGAGGGTGCTCATATATGGAGGGGTACCTATATATATGGGGGGTGCTAATATATGGGGAGTGCCTATTTATGGGGTGCCCATTTATGGGGGGTGCCCATATATGGGCACCCCCATATATAGGTACCCCCCCGTATAATGTTACTTATCTAATTCCTCCATATATGGGGGTGCCCATTTATGGGGGGTGCCTATATATGGGGGTACCCATTTATGGGGGGTGCCCCTATATGTGGGGAATTATACGTATGTGGCCTCTTATGGTAAAGTATGTATAGAGCTATCGGAAAAACCCTCCCGGTCACACCCACTCGGTCACACGGGGAGGGGGGAGCGAGCGAAGCGAGCCGGGTGGGGCGAAGCCCCCCTGGGGTTGGCGAGCGGAGCAAGCAGGGGGCGTAGCCCCCTAGTAGGGTATATAATATTGGTGATAGCACTCCTCCTTGAGGGACGTTTTTGAATACCTCTCGCATAGCGTCTCCCAGGTGGTCCGAATGGATGTGTCTGTGGTGTGTGAGGAAGTGTATAAGTTTGATTACTTCAATAGGGCAGCCAATGTCAGCCATTTTTTGGATTAGGATATCAGCATCGACGTTGTCAAACGCTCCCCTGACATCCAGAAAGGCGGCTAGTGTTTCCTGCCCTTGAAGGAGACCATCTTCTATGTAGAGACTAAGATTGGCGATGTTATCGATACCGGATTGTCCTCTTCGAAAGCCTGATTGTGAAGGAGGGACCAACTTTTCTTGTTCTACAAACCAATCAAGTCTATTTTTCAATAGAGTTTCGAGCAGCTTCCCCAGGCAAGACGTTAGTGTTATAGGCCTAACTGCTTGTCCGTCGCTTTTTGGGATAAAATGCACGTACTGATGTGTCCATTGTTCGGGATATTCTCCTGTGGCGTATATCTCGTTGTATATATCCAGGAGCACCAGTTTTAGATTGAATGGTAGTTCTTTTATTATTTTGTAGTCCATCCCGTCCATCCCTGGACATGATCTTGTTTTCCTAGATGTTAATGCAATATTAAATTCCGTGAGGCTGAACGGGGCACTGAGGGCCACATTTTCTTGACAGGTAGGAAGTTGATCTGGAGATGTTTCACACCACGGTGGACAGAGCTTGGATGTCGCCTCTTCCACTGAGCGTTCCTTTTGCTTGGCCGAAACAAAGAAAGGATCTACGGGATTCACATTCACCCATTTCTTTTGAAATAGTCTGCACCAGTTCCACGCGTATTTGCTGTTGGTATGGATGTTAAGGGTTTCCGTAAAATTTCTGTAGTCCTCTCTTTTTTTCCTATTGGTGGTTTTTTTGTGGATAGCACTTGCTTTTCGATAATTTGTGCGGTCATCAGTTTTCTTCGAGTACTTCCATTTTTTTTATGTGGCTCTTCTCAGTCTCCTCGTCTTGTCGCATTCTGGCTCCCACCACGACACTGGATTCCTATGTATTGCATCTGGAACATCCTTTTTTGTTGGGGTATTCTTCTTGAAAATTTCAGTGATATTGTTGGTAAAGAATTCATATTTTTCTCTTGGCGACAGTACGATAAAATCCGGTGTGATAAACTTCCGAAAGGAGGTTTCTAGCTGAGTTTTGACTTCTTTCCATTTGGTTTTTTTAGATATCAGTCGGAAGCTACGTTTTATATAAATGCACTTACGCACCCTGATATCTATAAAGATGAGAAAATGGTCTGAGCCCCAGGGTTCATCATGGACTGAGAGATTGACTTTATCAGCGAGTGTAGACATTGTCATAATTAGATGAATATTTGATAATCCTCCGGTGTGTTCATTTAGATGTGTATTGGTGTCGGTGTTATGTATTATTATGTCTTTCGTGCGTATACATTGTAGTAGTCTTCTCCATTGACGTCAAAATTGTTGCAGTTCCAGGCTCCATGGTGCGCGTTGAAATCACCCATCACGATGCCTGGTACTCTCGTTTCAAGTTGCGTAGTTATTTTTTCCCATTGGTCATACGGAAGATCAAAGCCTGGAGGTTTGTAGACCGCAATGACGTTTATTTTTGGTTTGGTATTCGTGATTTGAATACTCAAGACGTCTATTCTGTCATCTAAATTTTCTACTTCTGCATTTCTTTCGGCAACTAGATTTTTTCGTACTAGAATCAAAATCCCTCCTCTCCTGGCATGAATCCTATCCTTTCGGATTGCATTGAAGCCTGGGAAATTAGTGACTTGATTGGGGGCGGACCACGGCTTGAGCCATGATTCAGTAAGGACTATTATATCAAAATCGTTCAGAATTTTATGGATTTCAGTCTTGTGAGTATTTACACTTCTGACATTCCAATAGAGTATTTTTAGATCTTGAAGTGAATCATCAGGTGTGGAGTCATCCGAACTATCGTCCGATGATGTATCTGACATGAAGTTAAATTATTTTACTTTATTTCATTATATTTTTTTTAGAGTGGTTTAGATTTTTTATTTTATTTTTTTTTATTTTCCCTTTATAAGGAGTGTGGATCAGTATAATGTTAGTTATCTAATTCCTCCTTGCTGGAGTCCCGGTTGCTGGATCCAGACCTTGAACGTCTCCTGTTGGCGGTCAGTCGACCCACGATCCTCTGGATACTACTTTTGAGTGCTCTCTCTTCAATAAAAACACTCACATCTTCCAGCATGCCGACAAGACTCTGAGTATCTTTGGTGAAGCTCAGAGCAATGGACATACATTCAGGGCTGCTGTGGGTACGCGTCAGGAATATGGCCAGTTCATCATAGGAGATAGGATACATAGACTCATTATTTTCGATGAGGTCCTGGGCGAGAGCCAACATTTTGCGAACTTCTTCTTCATAGTTTGTTATCTGGGGAGTAATACTGGGGTCTGTTGCTTTCCTCTCATCTGCAGCATGGTTACCTTCCTTATCCTTCGTTGGGTCATTTGATTCACTGTCTTTTGTTTCCCCGTTGGTAGCACTCCTCTTGACTTCTTGTGTGATTTCTGAAGTGTTGCTAGGAAGAGTTCGTTTACCTGTCTTTACTGCACTCATTCGATTCTCTTGTGTTGTGATGTTACTAATACTATCCTCAGGCACAACACACATCGACTGTTGAATTAAACTCTCACTGTCAACCCGCGCGGTGAAGGGTGCTTCTTCTGACATGTTGTTTTTTACCTGGCACCCGTTGTTATCACTCGGATTTGGGTACTTTTTGCAGTTTCTGGCCATGTGACCGGCTTCATGGCAGAGGAAGCAGTATGTTTCGGATGATTTGTAAATCCAGTATTCCGTCTGTTCAAAATCAACTGTGAAGCTATCAGGGATCTTTTCGTCATCTTCAGCGTGAACGTAGCATTGTCTCCGGTGACTTTCGAGATGGGCGTACTCTGGGTCCTTTGCACCCACTTTTATCGTAGATATTCCTGTTGTGGGCTTAACTCCAAATTCCTCTAGTTTGCTTTCAATGTATGAATCGGGAATAAAAGGAAATACATGAGAAAAAACAATTCTCTTAGCCTTGTTGATGTACGGTCTTACTGTGAGTTGGTAGTCACTGACATTTATTTGTGTATCTGTTTGTGTGAGGGTTTTCACGAAACTTTGATTGGCAAGTTGTAGGTAAATTCGCTTTTGAGATATTTTTGATACACTTTTGACGTGTTTCGCTCCAATTATTTTTCCAACAGCATTAGCATACTCAATTGGGAGAACTCCATCGATTGCATCGACAATAATTGCTTCTTCTTTCTTTGGGTATACAAGTTTCTTCGCAATTTGTGAATAGGATGTCATTTGGGAAATATATTCTTGAAATTTAAATTCATTGGAATTGGAGCGCAATTTGGTACTCAATACCTATGTTTAGATGGAAAAGTCCCATAAGTTGAGAAATTTTCGTTTTCCTGCCGCTCAAAAAGTCACATTTCTATTGAATAATGAGCGAAATTTCAAATTGAATGATGTCTCCCCCCTCCAAGTCGAATTTCATATGGTTTGCCTAAAAATTACATATCAAGTTGTCCATATGTTCAGTTCTTCTTCAGGTTTCCGGAAAATAAAACGGAATGTGCTTCAATTTGATTATAGTTATATTAGATTCAACTAAAAATGACTGAATATTAACCCTTTTTGTTCGTTTTTTTGAAAGATTTTCGTAAAGCAACTTGAAATTTCACTTATTTCTAGAATTTTTTTACTTGAGATAGATTTTAATCCGAAAATGTTCTGCAATTGTAAAAGTTTCACTGGGAACTGGAAACTTTCTCTTTGCGAAGAGAGCGAGCGATCAGCCATTGTAATTAATTGGATTCTTATGAAAAAATAGTTACACGAAGCACTTGCCTCTTCGATTGACATAAACAGAGAACACTATGCGGACTTCCTACAATCGATGTGTAAAGTTCAATTAGTTATGCGTAAAATGCCTGTAGAATTTGTGTAAAATCTCCCCACTTTCTGAGCATTTTGCACATAGGGTCAGGTTCGCGGAGCTTATGTATTACAACTTCGAAAAGATGTTATTCTGAAAATAATTCCACCCAGTTTATACCCCGCAATATCGCCAATATCGATTGATGATTACAAATGAGGAAGCAATGAGCGTAGCATTGATCCAGTACAGGACTCTTGTCATAGACACACTCGTTATTGTCGTATGTCCCCTCATATCAATTTTTCGTCGCTTGAGCACTTGGTTTCATCTACTTAGCACCCCATGTTATGATCTCTCTTCCAAATTTAATGGAATCGTTTGATGGTCAAGTGATGGTGTGTGATGTTGTGGAGGCAATAAAATTCTGTGGAGAATTTTCCGGGACTGGATTTTAGCCAATCACAGTGTAGTATTCGTGGTGACGATTCTGTTTGTCATCAAATTTTTTCGGCAATTGCACACTAGCTTCTGGAAATTGCATCTGATAATCGCATAATAGCTCTTCATTTATTTCTAACCAATTGGATGTTTTGCTGGAAGAAGCCCTCGAATACTGCGCTCCGCTTCGCCAAAATTCAGTCCTGGAAAATTCTCCACCGAATACCCCTCGACCTTCAAATTTAATCGCACTATTTCCCTCAAGCTTCCCTGTAAACGTACAAAAGTGTCAAGTTTTGTAGAAAACCCGTGCTGCGCACTCGGAATTTTTACTCTGCAAAACTTGACACTTTCATTTGTTTGCAACGAAGCTATCGGGAAATATTCCGATAATTTTGAAAGTCTCAGGGTATTATAACTGATAATTTTTCCCATTCTAATTTCAGCCAATAGAATTTCACTATTCGACTGTTATTTTATATAGTCAACATGGTATTCAGCTGATAATTTTTGATAATTCCACAAGAACTTTGAAATTGTCAGGGATTTCCCGATAGGTTCGCTGAAAACAAGCGAAAGAGCCATGTTTTTCCTGAAAAACTTGACGAGTTCGTTTGTATGCAGAGAACCTTGAGGAGAATACCTGATTTTTTTTTAAGCTCGAGTGGTATTCGGAAGAGAATTTTTCCGTCCGAATTTTCGCCAAGAAAATTGCATTATGAGACAAAATCCCTCTGTCAGTTCCAATGAAGGGCTCACTCGATCAGGAAATCTTTTGTTTTTCATATATATATATATATCCTCTCGATTGTCAAATCACAAGACCATATGAACTTTATGAATGGGCTTCAGGACATTTTACTTATCTCAAAGTTCAATATATTACTAAAGAGGAATATGCACAAGCTATCGATGATTTGAGAAGTCGTTTCTTGGGTGCTAGGCCACTACCTGGAACCCACAAGGACCACTGTGTCATTCCAAAGGAGTTGGGAATTTTGAATGTGAAATTATTTTCACGAAGTGATAAAATCACATCATTTACTGTTATCCGTCGATAGGTCTGAAGCGGCAATTCATTGTAATATTTGAACTCGTTTAATTAGAAAAATAAAATATTCTTTTTCTCATGCTGAACATAGAGAAAGATTTTCTTTTCCGTTCATGTAATTATTTAGTCCCTGAAAACCTGAAAAATCGACTTCCATACGGAAAATGACCGAAACTATGACATATAATTGGAGGTCCATTTTTCCCTTTGGTATTTCCTCGTTTTTCATCATTTCAAATATACTCAATTTTTTTTGAGAATTTTAAATCGGGTCGAACTTGAAAAACCATAAATTTTAGTATGTTTTTTTCCAAATTTTCCATGTAATGAGGCATAAAAAAATATTCCTGTTATGGAATGAAAAACTCGATTAAAAACACACGTTTAAAAAAAAACACTCCAATCGCTTCATTTTTGAGTGAGTTATGTCATTTTAAACGCAAATAAGGAAAGAAATCGTAACTGCTGAGATCATACACCAAAAAATCTTTAAAAAAATCAGTGGTCATTTTGAGATGAATATATTTCGAGA
Source organism: Diachasma alloeum (assembly GCF_001412515.2). Taxonomy (NCBI): domain Eukaryota; kingdom Metazoa; phylum Arthropoda; class Insecta; order Hymenoptera; family Braconidae; genus Diachasma; species Diachasma alloeum. The sequence continues at coordinate 138,096 of NW_021680742.1, forward strand.
AAAAATATCGCGTATGTAGAATTAGGCGAGGGTTTTGCCCTCATTTATTTCACTTGGAATACTCCATGTGTATATATATATCAACATGAAAAATTACCAGTTGAATAATAAAAAATTATCAGCCGAATATCGTGTTGTCTATATCAAATAACAGTCGAATAGTGGAATTTAGATGAAGCTGAAATTTAGATGAGAATAATTCTCTTTCGGATATCACTCGAGCTTCAAAATTGATCAGGTATTTTCCTCAAGATTCCTTACATCCAAAAGAACTCGTCAAATTTTTCAGAAAAAACTTGACTTCTTCGTTTGTTTGCAACGAACCTACCGCGAAATACCTGATAATTTTGAAGCTTTTGTAATATTACATACGATAATTTTTATGGATTAAATTTTACGTTCATGACTTTGTGGAATTCAATAACATCTATGTCCTCCTCGTGAATCCTGGTTTACGCCAAAACTGGTAGAGTTCGATAATTACCCTACCAAGAGTAAAAAAAAAACTTAATTCATATGAATACGTTAATAACTGATAGATTAATAATTTTTTGGAGTATTAAGGAATTATGGAGTAGGGGTATAATCCCGTACATCTATTTGAACATCTATGTTTAACAACTTAGATGTCTCAAAGGGCTTGACTTTAAATTAAAGGCACCCTTAGATATATAAAGTTATAAATTATATACTAACCGACGTCGGTGGCCGAGTGGATTAGACGCAAGTCTAGTGTGTAAAAGGTTGTGAGTTCGATTCCCCGTGGAACCGAATTTTTCAACGGAAGGCTCCGGCGAGCGGGAGGTTGCTAATAGAGGAACCGCCTGTACCGGCATGGGTTTTCTGTGGTTTCCCCATGCTACTTCTATGTTCTATAGGAGTGCGAATGCGGTACAGTATAGAATCTACAGCCGCATGCATAGGGTTGGATAGAGTACCGAATGGGACCCAAAAAGGGATTCCGAGGCCGTAAAAAAAAGAAAAAAAAATTATATACTAGCGAACCCCACCAAATGACGATATAGGACTATCAAAAGCCATCAAACAAAAACAAATATATTTGACTACTCAATAACTAAAAGAAGTGATATGAGGAGCCATCTATACAAAATCTGAGTGCTTCTCCCACTCTATTACCTAGAGGACCTGAAATGTAAACACTCCAGTGTGTTTGGCAAGAATTTCTTTGACGACTTATGGTCGTAAGTGCGTTGTAGGGGTGAGGAAATACAGTCGCCCGAGTAGAAATTTCTTCAGGCAGGCCTTTTGGCAGAGAAGGCCCTGCTCCGGTATCGATACGGTATACCTGATTACGGCAGGCCAGATCAGGGCCTGAAGGGGACCATTGCATGTTCACCTTACCAATAAATTCCAAATTTTAAGTGTTATGTCCAGAAATATTTTCTAATTAATTATTAATTAATTAATTAATTTCATTAGCAATTATTTACATAAATCGGGAATGCAAATGAAAATCACGCCACGTTAAGCTAAACCGAAACATGAGACAATTTCACAATTCCATTGCAAAATTCGCGCAACTCTAAGAACCCTATAATCAGCAAATTTTTACATTTTTTTTATCGCCTCTTAACAACAACCGAAATCCACGTAGAGTCACTAAAAGAAAAAGAAACAAAAGTTGAAGTAAATGACCTCTCAATATCGTTGCCAACCGGCCACGTATTGATGAAGTTGCAATTTCCAAACTCTACCCCCACTTCTTTTAATTACAAAAATCACGACCGAACTACCTTCCGTTTTTGGGGAAGAAACCAGTTCGTTCTCTACGCCCTAGAACATCTAGAAACCATTAGCTGCAATCCGCGAAATTGATCTTTCAATTCTAACCCCATAATAAAAGATATAATTTTCTTTTGGTGACCTTACGGAAAAGAGGTGATATAGTTAAAAATTGAATTGGGCAAACCGTAGCCTTAAATCGAAATTAGTGTTTTGTGAAGCGAAAAAGACAATAACTTATTGGAAACGTACTCATAAAAATAAACTAAACATTCGGAAGTGGAAGAAGACAACCTCAAGAGACATTAAAAACCGTTCATAATTATAGTTATCACAGCAACCGCTGGATAAGCTGATTTGACGCGGCAAGTTTCATAAAACAGAGGTAAATTGAAGAATCCACAAACCTAAAATTCAAGGTGTATAAAAAACTAATTAGTGAGAAACAGAAAATATAGAATTCTCAAACAAATCTTCAAATCAATTAAAATACAGAAACCTTCCAGAAATCGGAAAATATTAAAAATCAGAATTAGAAACAGTCGAATCAACATAAATTTATATTCGAACTCAATATTTGTTAAAATAATAGACAGTTTTCGCGTTGTATTACATCAGGGAAAATATTGAATAAATTAATATCGGGTTTAAAAAACAATCAGAGTGAGTATTATAAATTTTGGCAAACCCAATTCCTGCATCCAAAATTCCTTTATAATTAAATCCCAAAGAAATAAATATTTTAATCTCTTCCAGAAAAGGTAAAGTAAAATAAAAATCTTAGCGTCGTCCTATAATAAAAAAATAACTCAAAACGATACGAGTCATCCACTCTTCGTTTTGTTAGAATTCCAATTCGGTAGTCACGGAAAATCTGAGTAATTACAAAAATTCCCATAGTTGCCTCCGACGCTTAGCAACGTCTCCGGACATGACATTAAGCAGGCATGCCTGATCATGCCCCAGTCAGGGCCTTTTGAGCGTACCGTGATAGAGAAAAATTAAAGTTACATCAGGCATGTCTGATAAGGGAACTTACGGCGTATTTTTCAGCCTGTTTTGATTGAACACGAGTGCTTGTTGAGTATACCGGACATGGTCAACTCGATCCGGCCATGATCAGGACCAGGTAAGGTATGCCGGGAATCCTTAACTTCGAAAATTCTAATACGGAGAACCTGATCCGGCAATGATCAGGTCCGGATAAGACATGCCGTACGGGACTTGGAAAAATTTTCACCAAACAAAGAATCGGGGTAGAAATGGTAAAGGGGGGTGGGTCGGAGGGGAGGGAGGATAATGATCCGGAAAATTATCCTAATTGATATTATTTTAGATTTAGTTCAATACTACAATTTTATTGGGAGTATTATTGATATACTCAAAACAAACAACCATTCTTAAGAAAGATATGGTGGTCGAGTGGATAGGGTACCGAACCACTACGCGGAGATTCCCGAGTTTAAGTCCCGTTCTGGGTGATTTTTTTTTCTTTTTTTTCTCGACCCACCTATTCTGGGACCACTATTTATTTATTTATTTATTAATCATTTTTGGCCCAATTTAATAATTCAGTTAGCAATTTATTAATTTGTAGCAAAATCTATGCCAGGTAAGAGCGAAAGCAGGCCGCCTGTCACGGCCCTTATCAGGTTTAGGAATCAGGTCCTGATCATGCTTTGCGTTACATTTCCTATCAGGCCCTGATGTGGCAACCATAACAGGGCCGAATTTTTTCTACGGCACAGCGGACCAGGGCCTGGCCAGCCGAGGACTAAAATTTCTACTCGGGCGTATCCTCAAAATTAGCTTCTCCTCTTCCCCATGTATGCAACTATGCCGAGAGTCTACTGTAATAAATGAAATTCATAAAATGTTTGTGATAGAAAAAATATCATTCAATGAGAGATGTGAAATCGGTGAATATGGATGTGTGTGTCTGAGGCAACAACCTATTGAAGTGGTATGAAGGAATGATAAGGTGCTGCATTATCAGATATTTAGAACAAGAGTCCGTTACGGACTACATATTAGAGACGATAAGTTTTTGGAAAATATTGCGTTGAAGAGAAAAGGGTATGCTCAAGTGGACTATGAAATGAAAAGGGTTTATGTTGTGTGCCAGTTTTATTATGGTCGTGTTTAGTTCATGACCGTTTCTTGGCTGAATGAAGGTGGCTTATGTAACGAATACTCAGGTCTCTTTTTGGAAGAAAAGGTTTATTGGTTGAAAATGAGTACGAGTGAGAGAGAGAATTTTTGAAATAGAACAAAAAAAGAGTGCTTGCCCAAATGAGAGCATGAAGAGTGAGTCATAAAATTATTGTTCCAACCGAAATTTACTCCGTTAAAATGACCAGTTCCGGCCATTCTTCTTGGTCCAATGCTTCATCCAAATATTAAAATCTCAAAAGAAAATAAATAACCCCACAAAATATGAGGAAATTGCAGAACGTTTCGTATGCTTCAAGGCATTCCTGTTCAGGTACATTTATTCGACACTATTAAACCGAAACCAACCGAATTATGACAAAAAATTACGTTTCAACTATTTCATCCAAACCAAAAAAATATAACAGAATGTTATGACAAAAATAACATAACCAAAAAATCAATACAGCGATACGTAATAAAAAAGAATGTGGAATACACACAAAATAAATATTTCAACGCAAAATGTGAAAAAACCTACTAGTCGAAACCAAACTTAAAATTCCCCCCCCCCCTCTTTTCCAAAGTAAATTAAACAAATAAATGTTAAATAATCCAAAACTGTTGTTCAGTTGCAATGTAAAAGGTAAATAAAACCAACTGTCAATACACAAACCTAACCAATCGAACTATGATGGGACTGTTGTGCAGTGGCGCCAACAAAAACTCACCAGACTAGAATTACTTTGCTAATATATTTCCTCGATCAACAAATAAATACCAAATGCAATTTTTTTCCAGATTTTAACATTTGGATGAAGCATTGGACCGAGAAAAATGGCCGGAACTAATCATTTTAAAGGAAGAGTGAGTTAGTTGTAATCGGATGAATGTTGCGCGAAGATGTGGAAAAACTAATCTCCGATAACGATATATTTTTATTCAGTCGATTTTAACTCAACTCTAGATTCATTTATTCCATTAAATAAATGTCTCGTCTCTTCATGATTCTACAAATATATCCTCCCACCAAATTGAATTTACTTATAACTTGATACGATGACTTCAGACGTTGGAAATGTAATGCCTAAAATACAAGTGTCACGAAGATAATTTGGCTAGAGGGAGAATCAAATTTTGAGGGTATCAACTATACCGCAGACGATCTCATGCATCATTGAGTTGATTCACTCGAGCGGGTGAGTTTTTATCGGCCTGAGCAGTGGCATCAATAATTAGTCGTTGAAATTCCCGCCCAAACGTCTCAGTAGCAAAGACTTTGAGGTTGAGGCTATAAGAGGAGCTTACCCGGATCCTTTCGTCTGACCCTCGCCAACTTCAACTACCCCGGCCATTGCATCGTGTCAACGTTTCGACAACAACCCTTTCCCCCTCTTATTTCCTTTATATACTGAGTCCTTCACTTCCGCACGACTTCCTCTCAATCCACTCTTTTGTATACATGAACCTGTCGTTTTGCCGAATATAGACTAGTCATTTTCCACTACAAAATTCAATGCCCTCGATGAAACGAGATAAAAAATTGACGTTTTTGGAGAGAACATTTTTACATTTTTATTGATCGACTGATCAGACCTGTGTATTTTTGATAGCATGGACAAAGTGCTTACAATATTTTTCATGGAGCGATAGAAATGGAAATCGTTGAAAACGAAATTTATTACCGAGTGCTCTATAATATTTTATGTCAAGTCGTGCAGAAGTCGAGTTTTGAGCAAGCTGCGCGAAGCGCAGCGTGCGATAAACTTGGCTTATTGCACGGCGCGACATAATAGTATATTTCGATACGAGTGCGTAAGTGACAAAAAAGATTTTTCTCACGAGTGTCGAACTCTACTTTTCCTCACAATAGAGAAAGAATAGTGAGAATCTGTATGGAGTTAAAATACAAACGTTGATTGTTCACAGTTTATTGACTTTAAAGTATTTTAAATTTGTGTTGTACGAAGTTTCAAGTCATCCAGATGCAAAAGACATTGATAAAATGTCTTTTAATTTTAATTTCAATTTTAATGTGACCAGTAGTTTGAGGGATATCTTGTCTTGTTTTCTTGTTTTGTCTTGTCTTGTAGTAAAAAAGGAGAATAGAAATCGATCTCGATAAATCTCGAAAATCTCGAATAAGCGTAAGCGCAAGAATGAACCCGAAGCGCCACTACGTGACGAGATGAGAAGGTGCGTGCGTAGCACGCACGGCCGATCTTGTTGAGTAAAACAATTGTTCATAAAAATTCGAATGTCTTCGAAACTAGTTATTTGACGCCACCCATTCACAATAACATCCTGAAATATTATGAGAGCTGCAATCCTTCTAAAGTTCAACTTTCAATCTCAATTTTTTTGGAAGTTAGTGTATACATCGATTTTATCATAAAGATGAAAAATGTAAATTATTATCAAGCTGTTCCTGATTGTATAGAGAATATGCAACTTGATTTGGTAGATATTATCAAAAGGATTATTTTGACGCCACAAGAATTGAATTTAATTGTGCAGTTTTCGAGATATTGCAGAAAGAAGATTTTCCAAAAATTACTCCATCTCAAAAACTACTTGATCGATTGAACGGAAATATTGGCCAGAAGTGCTCCGAAATGAAACCAATTATGCGATGAAATTTCAGATTTTTTGCTTCAACTTTACATTACTCCGAATGAAAGCTTTGTATTTGTCGGATTTTTACATTTTCAAATTTTGCTCGGAAATAATGTAAGGTAAATGCGACAGTTTCTGATCAGGAGTAGTAATTGATCACTTCGCCGAATTTTTGGTGATTCTGTGAGTTTTTTCAAATTTATCGACGCGTTTATTATCAACCGCGGAAAGAATGGTATTCCTATTTTTATCCTCAGTCAGAATCATATGATTGATGTCCTCGAAAACCCGCCAGTGAATTATAAAATATCATGAGCACGCCAAGCAGCCATATTCAGTGTTTTGTTGCGGAGTGACCTAGAGTTCCATTACTGATAGTTCACAATGTCATTGACAAATTAGTTCTAAAATGATTGATATCACATATTAAACCATCAATGAAAGCCTCAGAATATTGAAAAACTCACGAGAATTGATTTTTCATATGTAAATATGGTGATCGAAAACTGAAAAATGAATTCTAACCTCGTGACAGTTGTTAATCAGAGTATTCTTACTTAAATATTTATATGGTTTTCTCCTCATCTGGATCATCATGTTGATTGCAATGATCAAAAAGATTGAAATAAACTACATATGAACCAAGAATTAGATAGAAAATGTTCAAGCTGCTCCGCGCCGGAAATTTTCCCAATTTGAAACACGAGTTCTCGATTAGTTCTCATAACTTTCACATATGTTTGCTGATTAATAACTTCTCAATATAGACTTGAAACGAACAAAAAAAATGAATCGCAGAAATACTCAGAGGGCCAACTCCAGCAAGCTCTCTCTGCGATAGGCGCAGGCCGTTCGATACGTCAAGTATAAGCAGCGACGATTAGTGAAATGGATTCTTCACAGAAGTGACGATGGTTTTCCCATCACGAACAATCAATTGCTTTATAGTGCGCAATGCCTTCTTGAAGTCCTGAATATCACGACAGTTATCCCAGACGACCATCTAAACGACCGTCCAGGAACAAATTGGTACTAGGGGTTCTACTGTTTAAGAGAGAAAGTAAACCAATGGAGCTGGAAGAGGCCAACCCGAGTGGAAATTCTATTCAGGTCTCGATCAGAAACTGATCAAGTCTGATCCGAAATTCTCATCAGGCATGTTACGCCTCCACCTTATGTTTTTTCACTAGGGTTTCTCCACCTACCATCATTAGGCATTAATTAAATTAAATTTTTTTTGAGAGAAAAAATTAGTAACTTCCTAGCCGGGAATCGAACCCGGGACCTCCCAATGTCGCGTCGGGTGCTCTTACCATCTGAGCTACCAGGACACTTACGAATTTCACTCTCAAATTGTCTCATACCCGAGTGGAAATTCTGTTCAGGTCTCGATCAGAAACTGATCAAGTCCAATCCGAAATTCTGATCAGGCATGTCACGCCTCCACCTTATGTTTTTCCACTAGGGAAGGTACAAAGGAAAATCAAACAAGAATTGAATGAACGGAAAAAAAAGATCTATTGCGAGCAAAGGAAAAGAGGCGGATCCAAACGGCACAGAAAAAGCCGAAAAGAAACTGAAAGCAGAATTGAAGCTTCAGAAGAGGAAATTGGAGGACGAACGAGATGCGCTTCAGGAGAAACAGAAATGTGAGAAGCCTCTAACTGCCAAGAAGATCGAACGCGAATTCTGAACTCCGATCTACTCATGATCAGAAACTATCTCCACTCGCGATCAGAAACTCATCCATGCGGCAGGATCACAAATTGTTTCCAAAATCAAATTCTTTTAAAATCCTAGTTTCATTAATTGTTTAATGTTTAAATCTAAAATTTTGATTGCTAATTGTAAATAAATATCTGTATTTTACGTTGAAACAATTTTCATTGTGATCTGATTGATCTTCCTTTTTTTCGTCTTTCATTGGGGCTATTGGGCTTCGCTGATCAGAATCTGTGAAAGGGTGGATTAAAAATTAAGAAAATAATCAGATGTTTGAAAGAAGAATGTTCAGAAGTTTAAATACACAATACAGTGAAACTATTGCATTTATAAATGGGTAACTTCATTACTGAATGAAAAGGAAAATATTAAAAATTTGGTGAGAGACTGGTCAAAATTGAGCTTCAAGTTGAAACAAAAATTTATGCATCTCAGATATAATGATGACATGTGATGTAAGTTTAAAACACGAGATTTATTCGCACACCACACTCACCCCCAAATTTTCTATTAAGCCACTCGTTAAATGAAATTATCATGAACTTTATTGAAAGGTTTTGAGAGGTTAAGACCGTTTACGGGACATGGAGATGGCTATTGCGTTCTGGCTTGAATAGTCGCGGTTTCTCTGTCGTAAGACACGCCCCTTGCGCTTAGGGAAGTGGCAACTTCTAGCTTTCCGTTCTTGGAATAGATAGCCCCAAAAGTGGAAAGCTATGGAAAACCGACTGTAGTTCCTGCATGTATCGATATACGGTGGCACTCAACCAGTTTTGTACAGTAAGATTAAATGACCTGCGGTAACCAGTCATACTTAATAGAGCAATAGAGTAGCAACTGGGGGATATAAATGGTGGTGAAGGAGAAGAAAGAAATGATCTTTTCAGGTAGATATCAAGACGCCTACACCACCGTAAGTCCAATCTGGTGTAGCGATCATTGGTCACCTTCATTAATTGATAACTGATTATTGATTAACTACCCCCCGAAGCTGGAAGTCGAATAGACAACTCAAAATTTCATTTCAGAATTCCATTCTCTTTCAGCTCCACATAAAATGTTGAAATCAGTGTATGAAGACTGAGGTGCAAAACAACTATGAGGATTATCCAGAAAATATTCAGAACGTTCCGACCATCCGATGCAACATTCTATCCAAGCAGCTCGTTCTATCCTCCACCTCTATTTTCTATGACCTACCCCACCCACCAATCTCACTCTACTTACGTCCGCGAATCACATTCATCATCAATTTCCCCACCACGTTCCTCCATTCAGAATCATTATTTCTCACCATCGTTTAATTCAATGATTTGTATTCACGTTCAATTTTGTATTGAAATGCTATTCATTTAAACTGGCACAATAAATATTGTGACGGAATTCCAGGCGAATTCGTCACCTGCTGAACTCCAGGGTATTTATGTATAAAACGAGAAAGAGAGTAAAAATTCCTAAATCGTTATCTTTCAGGTTATTACAATAATAAAATTATTGAAGCTCTCTTAATTCAATTAAACAGCTACCTATGAGGTCGTAAATCATTTGATACCAGAAGCTTGCTATTACGATGGAGAAAACCTCTATTTCCGGTTACGAAATGTTCCCTTCCGGTAAAACTACCACGTGGCTGATTCAAGCTCTCTAGCTTTCTTTGGCTATCTTTTTGGTGTATAATATCCCCTATTTTCAGATATTACAAATAGCGAAATATAGAGAAATTATAACTGTTCTTTAGAATCTAAAACTCGGATAATTATCTCCCGAAAATGGGTAAATATGTATATTGTCCATAGCTCTCTCTCTCTCTCAATTCCGCGTAGTTACCTAGTTTGATCTCTCTCGCACCCAGGCTACTTTCACGCGTCCTCTCTCTCAGATAAGTGCGCAGTTATGCCCGATATTTTCCACACCTCTCTGCTACTTTCGGATGGGAATCATTTCCTTTTCAAATTTTATTTACAAGCCATAGCTTTTTGAGTCCTTTGGAGTTTTTAACAAGAATTTATGATTATTTGCAATTACTTCAAGTCACTTTTTATAAAATTGTTGTATTTTGGAGAATTCAGGATTTTGTAATATTAGGTGTACAAATTAATAAGGTGCTTTTTTTCATGAAAATCAGAGTTTATTACAAAAAAACCAAAAGACATTTAACGGTCGAAATATTCCCCATTATTCTCGATGACTTTACTCCACCTCACTGGCAACGGACGAATTCTTTCGCGAAAAAACTTGGCGATTTTGACTCAATAAATTCATCGATGCTTTTTCGGACCTCGTCGATTGTTTTGAAGTGCTCATCAGCTAGGTGGTGTTGAAGAGACCGAAATAGGTGGTAGTCGGATGGGGCGAGATCAGGCGAGTAAGCCGCGTGAGGGAGAACCTCCCATCCTAATTCACAGATAATATCTTTAGTCGCTTTGGCGACATGCGGTCGAGCGTTGTCATATTGGAGAATCACTTGTCTACGTCCGCTGCCAGTGAATGGCCTCTTTTGCTCCAATGCATCATTCAAATGAATAAGCTGTTGTTGATAAACCTTCGCAGTAACAGTTTGGCCAGGTTTAAGTAGCTCATAATATATTACACCCTTCATATCCCACCAGATACTCAGTCTCACTTTTCTCACATAGACATTGGGTTTCGGAGTCGACCTCGATGGTTCGCCGGGATTCACCCACAATTTTTTGCGTTTAGGGTTGTCGTATAACACCCACTTTTCACCGCCCGTAATAATTTTGTGTAAGAAATCTTTTCTTTTAAATCGAGTGAACAGAGGTAGCGCCGTCTCCAGTCGTCGCTCCTTATTTTCGGGGCTCAGATCATGAGGAACCCATTTACTCTCCTTTTGAATTTTGCCAAGCTGATGTAAGCGATGAGAAATGCATTGTTGAGTCACTCCGAGTTGTAGTGCAAGCTCTGTTTGGCTTTGAGCAGAATTTTCAGCCAAGAGTTATTCGATTTCTTCATCGCCGAATTTTTGCGGTTGAACCGGTAGTTCTCGATCCGAAAGATCGAAATCTCCGTCTCTAAACCTCTGGTACCACTTTTTACACGTTTTATGTGTTACAGCGTTTTTTCCAAGAGCACTACAAATCATTTGAGTAGCCTCGGCAGCATTTTTCTTTAATTGAAATGCAAAAAGAATGCAGTGCCTCAAATGTTGCTTATCTACAGACATCGTGTTTCCTACCATTTTTTAAGGTTATGTAAGAAGTATTTACTGCTTCGGTAACTGAATACTACCAATATACAAAATATTGAAGTATTAAGTTTTTGAACTCAATTATAAACCGCGAAATATAGGGGCACCTCATTAATTTGTACACCTAATAATTTGGCAATAGCGGAACACGTCAGTACAATTAAGTTTTATTATTTGACTATCAACCTATACCCTTTCCCAAATAGGGTTTAAGATATTGGTTTTTGGTCCCTCTTTCGAAAATTGGTTTTTGATTTATTGATTTTCTCGTCCACGAATCTATCCCTCTCTCCACAAGCCGCACACTGAGCAACCGAGTAAATCCCATACCCTCGTAATCCACATTTCTGCGTATGGTTTTCGTTACGTTTTTTGTCGTTATTGGATTTTTGAGGGCAATCAGTATTGAGTTTTAGGTAAATACGGTTCCATTTGAGGTTCGTCGATTCAGCATTGCTAAAAATCGGCTACCGCCCTAAATATTCGAAACAAGGATTGAATGAGCTGCTGATTGTTCCCGATGTCTAGTTTTGTCGTTTTGGTTTTTGCCGTTTCAGATTTATTGGGTAACGAGAACGAAGGTAATGATTTGACCGTGTTTGGATAATCGAGCATTTTTGAATTAGGCTTTATTGCGTATTTGTTGGAGCCAAAGAAAAATAATTACAATATTAAATACTCATGACGTGATACGCTAATGAAACCACATTGAAAACCATGACAGGGCAATATGGAATAGACGGTGATTGCATATTGTCAATTATGTAGGAACGCAATCACGCGCCCAGCTAATCAATTAATTCAACGAAATCAAGGCAAATACATTATTCTCATTTCACTTGTAATTTCAACCCAAACGCCAAGTGAGTCGAAAATACATCCTTTCAACCGTCAACTTGGTGAAATTATTGTAATTTGGTCATCATAAACATAAAGTGTGCGTGAAGCATATTTTTTTTATTCTGCCATTAATGTGATTCTTTGTTAAAGACATGAAACATAACCTCGAAACTAAATCCTAGATTGGTCACTTTATAAGAGAAACGCCGCATCGCGTCATTTTTCTTCAATTGGCATTGACTGAGTACCGGAAAATTTTTTTTTTTTAAATTGACATTGTCAATGAAAGTGTCTAAAAAATTATAGTGGCTTTCAAAATTAAATAATTCGCAAGATTTCCTACGTTGGAGTTTTTTTAAATATTAAATGAATGTACCCCTTTCGCAACGTTGCCGGAAACTCGATGAATGCGCAGCTGCAGTGTAGAGTGAATTCGGCAACGTTGGAGCCTAAATTACACGGTTGCGAATTCCCGTGAAAGTGACCAACGTCACAGGGTCACATACGGTGAGCAGACTAGGGTTAATTTTGGTTGAGCTCGACCATTAGCTAAACTTTGCATTCTTCATTTGAATTGATCAACAATAATTATAAAACCTCAAACATAAATGTCATTTACAACTTCATTCGAACGAACTATTTCATTGCGAACAAATTTCTCGTATTTTAACTCAGATTTTTCTGAACAACTTATTCTATTCAAATATTTTTCGTTGTACTAATCTAAGGCCTTGAAAATTAGCGATTGTTTCCCAAAAGCTTTATTGCATAGTATTAAGTGGGATCAGCTTTGCCAATTACAACTACGGGCACTCAGTGAGAGTCTTTTTATTTCAAACCTTAAAGTAGAGTCCCCATGAATAGGAATAGACCGACTAGATGTAACGATTACAATTGTCACAATAATGGAAAAGCATTTCAACAAGGTTTTTGACAATTGCACGCATCCCATCAATTCTGCAACGCATTGACTGTGGAACCTCCTCAATCGAATGAACAGCCTGACAGTACCCCACTGTTCACCATTGTCTGGTAGTGTGGGTGAGCAGCCGGCCCTTCTTATAGTACACTAATTCAGTGAGGGGCTCCATACTCTTCTCACACTGATACGTTTCGTGACTAAGACTGGTCAATGGGTTAAGGAGGAATGTCCCCGAAGGTGGAAAGTTTGTGGTGCCTCAATATCTCTATCGAACGACTTTTCGTATATCTTCTCCTTCAATTATTATGGTATGGACAAACTGACGTGCGGCTGGAAATGTTGATATATGATGGGGTATCTGGAAAAATTATACATCATCGAAGGAGACATCAGGAGAGAATGTGGTGAGGGACTCTCTTTTACACACGTTTGAATTTACCGCGTTTATCTCCACCAGACTGGCAGATGCTACGTTGTCGCGGTTCACAGCAACGTACGCAGGAATTCTGTTTTTTTTGTAGTTTTTTGTTAATTTTGGCTAAAAAATGTTCTGAACCGATGTATTTTTTCTTACAGAAGATGTATTTATTAATATATCACAAGTAGACGAAATTTCGTGCCATTGGCAGCATTTTTACGTTCATGATGTGCATTTTTCTACTTTTGCCATAAGAACACGGGTTAAATTGCATGTCTGTTTTAATTTATTTAATTTGAAACATTTTCTTTAGCAATCAGAAAACCTGCACAGGGCTTCGGAATATATAGAAGAATGTACTTGAAAAATTTCATAAAATTGGTTGTATTTTTTTACCTTACCGGTTCATCGTTAAAGAGACAGTGAAGCAAGTATAATATAGTATGTGATTAGTTATCCGACGTGTAACTGGGAGGTCCCGGGTTTGATTCCCGGCTGGGTGCTGCAGAAATTTTTTCCCTCTAAATTCGAATTCTATTTGAATTTTTTTTTCGGGATATTGGATTGAATGGGACCATGGACCAAGACGGGATATTGTGATGATCGGGTGATGTGCAAATTATATCATGGGGTAAAATAGGATAAGTGGTGAACTTAATGGCAGGTTAATTAGCCTGTGGGTAAATTGGATACCGGTGTTTAGTAGGATAGGCGGGTAAAATCAAATTCATAATATATTGACCAGCGGATTGATAGACAGACAGCGGGGAGAAATGGGTGAGCCTGGCAAATATCAGGATAGGGTAAAAAAGAAAGGTGGAGTGAAAAGGGCAGCTTGGCACATTGGACAATTGAGAAGACAAGAATTCTACAACTTACTTAAATTTGCCCTCAAAATAGGAATATCCAGCACTAATTTATGCTGACATTCAAATTCGTTGAGAATTCATGAATTCACTTACTTGGATTCCCCGCTTTTTCATTCATTTTCGTGGCATAATTGAACTAGCATATTTTTCATATCTACATCATCGTTAATTTATTTCTTAAAGAAAACCGCAAAAGCATTCTTTTCAACAAGAATGCACAGGGAAATATTAAAACACTTGTGACAATTTGATTGTCAATTGGTTCTATTGTTTTTTTTTATTTTTTTTTTAATATTCCGGCCCTTTCTGCCCACTGATTGGCTAATCGGCCCCATCCAACCCTATGCATGCGGCTGTGGATTCTACACTGCATCGCATTCGCAATCCTATAGCACATAGGAGTAGCATGGGAAACCACAGAAAATCCATGCCGGTACAGGCGGTCACTATATTAGCGACCTCCCGCTCGCCGGAGCCTCCGGTTGAAAAACTCGGTTCCACGGGGAATCGAACTCACAACCTTTCGCACACTAGGCTCGCACCTAGCCACTTCGGCCACCGACGTCGGTTGTTTTTATTTTTATTCTAAAAATTAATTTAATTGATACCTGAGTCTCGGGGGGAGCTCAAGTTCCCTCACCTTCAAGAAAACGGAGAAAACCATTGGGAAATCCTCACCTGGAGAATTATTTTTAATGGTTTTGGGGAATTTATTTATTGAGGGAAATTCATCGTGGAGAGGACCTTGAGGACACAGAAGAGGATGACCCTGAGAAAAATCTCTTGGGGTCACGATGGACGAGTCGATTCAGCAGTTTGGGACTCTCCATCCAGCAGCGTTGTACATGGTGGAGATCGACAACTTGGACTCGTCCAGGCTGAGAACTTCGAAGTCAAGGCAACTCCTGGACAGTCTTGGGGAATCATCCCCAAGGAAGGATACTCGTCGTGAGATAGAACCCACATCATCAACAATTTAGAAGAATTATTTACAATTTTATATTAGAGGAAAATTAGAGGAAAGTAAATAATTGTTGTCCAGTACAGGGGCCAATGTGATGCTCATTTGAATAGTTTTGGCAAAGTTAGTGGAGGAGGGCTCTTTGTGTGGGCAGAACAATGACCATAACGTCAGTTCCCTCTGAGACAGGTAGAGTGTAGGAGCTCAGTCGAGTAGCTATCGAGTCGCTGAGATTTTTGGAGATTTGAGTCGATTCTTGGACGGACTGGAGCTGCTGGAGAGGATTCTGGAGCCCTGGACTAGACAGAGATTGATATAAGTCGTGTCTAGAGCATATTTATTTGTTTATTGGGACGAGACTGAGTCCTAAACCCTGTCGAGTGGAGTTTAGAATTTATTTCGTAATTTGGTATTAAGAAGAGACAGTGAGTCTCGGTAGTTCATTTTCTTTTATTATTTGGAGTTCAAATTCATTTGATATATTTTTGTGAATAGATTTAGAGATAATTTTGGCGTGATTCATCCTGAATTCATTTTGTTGGATGCTGGGACATCAGCTAAAAATAGATTTCATCTTAATTCAGTGAGAGAGTGGGGAAAAACAGGATATTTCCCCACGCTATAGTGTATAATTATTCATTTTGCGCACTGGTGAAGCCAGTGGTCCATTTGTTTTTCGTGTTATTTTGTGATTCAAACATCTAAAATTTCTATATTTCGATTATTTGAATTTTCGATCATTTCTTGTAAATATTATTGAATAGACCAGTTTCTTTGGGGCATAAAATTCTGTATTCTGATTTATTTCTCGCCATTCCAAGAATGCGGTAGGAGGTATCGTCCCTCCTTCCCCTTGTTAGGAAGAGTCCAAGCTGATAGTATCGGTGTGTGGTGAAGTAATCACTTTTTGTATGGAAAATTTGCATTTGCCTATTTGGCCAATATTAAAAATAAAATAGGCTGGCGCCTAGGGTGAAAATTACGTTGGGAGACATTAGGCTTGGGGACAGTTGTGACGTATTAAAAATAAATATTTTAATTAATTAAAATCAACAAATTCCGAGATCGTCACACACTAATTATGAGCACATATCAACAGATGCATGTCTCCTTCAGGATTTTTTTTTCGGGTGAGATATTCCAAGTTGTAAACACAAGTTGTTTGAGGTTATACTCTATTCTACCCTACCCTCGGGTCGAAATGACAGAACAGAACCAGAGCTAAATTCTGAGCATTGAGCCACAACTCGTTCGCTGGTACCGGGTTGATCTGATGTTTTAGCGTTGGGCTGTGAGCCGGTATTGAGCGGGGTAGTCGGACTTGAACTGGGGTTCACTGCCAAGCCGAGGCGGAGTTTTCGCTTCGAGCGCGTTACCCGAGTTACGGCTGATGCATCCCCTGTTCTCTAGCGAAATAATCTTAACAAAGATTGAAGGTTTCTAAAAGAGATGATTGATTTTTTTCTACACACTATTGTATATTCAATATTTCTATATAATAAAATGCGCACTCAAGATGCAATAATTTCAACAGAATTAGTGAAGAAATATCAGAATCTCATTTTTCTATAGAAAATTCCGATTTAAATTTTCTAGACTTCTCTCTCTACTTTTTTTGTCTCATTGGAAAACGAAACAAAAAAATTTTTAAACTTTAGGCCGAGAAATTTTTATAAAAAATATGCTAATAGAATATGTTATACCCAGAAAGCGATTTTTTTCAATAGCATCGTCAAAAAGCGAATAGAGTTTGGAATAGAATCTTATAGAAATCCAATAAAATATTTTTAACGGATGTGGTAAGTTTTTTTTAAGAAGTTTATACATACGTGAGAGCAAGCTCTTTATTCCGGAAAATGGATGTCTAGCGATGCTGTCAAAGTGGAGCAGTATAACCCTCCAGGGGGTGCATAATTTAATATTCCATTCTCACTTACACTTCCATATTCATAAACTTGTAAAATTCGAACAGAATGGTACATTGACGTTGTAGTAGCTTTAGTGAGGACACAAAACATTACCTATATCTCTCTCAGCTGCACTTCCCTGATTATACCTCTCGGGGTTCTCGTGACCTCGTTAGAGCACGTCCGGATACTTTTAACGAAGCTGTGTGGCCAGGCCATGGTGGACGGGTGTGCGATCCCCGGTAATCCAAAATATATTACCGGGGCTTTGTATCGTTGTGTTTCCACGCAGCTATGTAACTCTAATACCTCCTTTGCATACTTCAGCTCTTTACACCAAAAAACTGTATCCTAAAAACATTTTTTTGTAATACTACATTTATGATTTTCCATGAAAAATGAGAGGCTTTCATCTGCTTCTGACGTTGAGGTTCAAGAATTTTCAAAATTTATGAGCAAAAACAGGACGAGGGCTTGCAGTATATAGGATTCGTTGGAGAATTATGTACAATGTATTCCTGCCTGGATTGCAAATTTGCCCGGGGTACGTTGTAATATCCTCAGCACAGTCGGCACGTTGGCACGCGTTCACACCGCATCAACGTATGAAGGCTACAATTTATTGCTAATCGTTTTAACCTGAGGTGACCTCTATTCTGTACGTTTATTTGTTGGACATAAACTTGGTTAGCGATTCGATTGGTGAATGTCAGTGAACAAGATTAAACGGGTAAAATATATTGCAGGGTCCGATATGAGTGGTTAAAAAATAAACGCCGGTGTATCCGACTGGGGATGGTTTTTGTTTAGTTTTCTCATGTTTTGTTTTGATTAAAAGCAATAGTTGATAAGAGATTGAATCGCAATTCTTCCGGAATTGAATCCATTTTTTTTTATAGAGGTTTGGGAAAATCTTCAAAAGATTCTAGTAAAGTGATATTAAATACCAGATCTGAGATTTTTACCCAGTAAACCTGTTTTTCTCTTTTTACCTTTAATCGTCCGTTCCCATTTCCCTTGCGGCAGCATCGTGAAGTATTACTTCGCGAGGGGGGTTCTCAGCTATTTGCTCTTCCACTCCTTCCATCCAATGTACGTCCCCCTAACCTGCTAAGATGTTATGTGTGATTAGGAGGTTCCAAGTAGATTTCTCACCTATATTGCAACCTTGCGCTTGCATTCCTCGTTTCTGAGTTCCTTCATGACTCCCGCCGCGAAGTTGCTCGTTGCGTCCCAGGCTGTCTCTGATGACAGCATTGCTTCTACTACATTTTCGGGCGAGACTTTCCTTCCAAGTTCAGTCTCCCAAGTATCCCGGATGTCATTGAAGCGGGGGCATGTGAAGAGTACGTGCTCCGCGTTCTCGTCCACTTCTGCGCAGGTGGGTTCGGGGAATCTTCATGTTTGAATTTATGGAGATATGCCCGGAAGCACCTGTATCCTGAAAGCATTTGACAAAGATAATAGTTCATCTCTCCATGATCTCGACTTACCCAGACAGCCACATGGGGGATCAGACGATGGGTCCATCCTCCCTTGGTCGAATCTGTCTACTTCTGCTGCCATCGGCTCAAACTCTTTCGTCTCTCTTGGATTTTCAGTTCTTCGGGACTCAGCGCTTCTGATCTCTTCGGCTGGTATAGAGATCTTCGCTCCTCAGCTAATACCTCTATCGGTAACATTCCTGAGATGACGCACACTGCGTCTTCAGATACCATCCGGTAGGCACTCGCAACTCTGAGAGCTCTCAGCCGATAGACAGGTGCAATTTTACGGCGAGCTTCTTGCAGATGGAGTACGTCAGCCCAAATAGAAATACCACATGTAAGCACTGACGTAACCGCTGAAGACAGCAGAGCTCGTCTCCGTTGTTTAGGAACTCCGATGTTGGGCATGAGGCGTGCTAAGGTGGATCTGACTCCAGATGCCTTGGTACCCACGTGCTCCGCTTGCTGCTTGAAGTTGAGTCGGGCATCGATCATCACCCCCAGGTATCGGATGAATAGCTGGGAAGTAATTTCACAGGACCCGACCTGCAGCGTGATAGTCTCGATTTTCTTCCTTCTAGTGATCAGCACGGCTTCCGTCTTATGCTTCGCCAGATTCAGGTCTGCTGAGACCATCCAGCGTCGGATCGTCTCGAAGGTCCTGTCGAAGGCAAAATTGATGTCTTCAAAATAATTTCCAACGATGACTACAGCCACGTCATCTGCAAATGCCACGAGTTTAGTCTCTCGCGGCAGTTTTAGCTTCAGTAGCCCGTCATACATGATGTTCCACAGTAGGGGACCTAGTACTGAGCCCTGAGACACCCCTCCTGTAACTCTATACTGCCCGGGACCACACTCCGTGTCATACTTAAGGATCCTTCCGGAAAAATATCTGTCGACCATCCTCCGCAAGTACCCTGGTACGTTGAATTTCACAAGAGCATCCATAATACAGTCCCATCTGGCTGAGTTAAAGGCATTCTTGATGTCCAGCGTTGCTACTAAACAGTACTTCTTCTTCCCATTTGGCTATCTTTTCCCTGAGATCGCTTCCCTGGCAGTATCGACGACAAGGTTGATTGCTTCTAGTGTGGATCGACCTTTCCTGAAACCATATTGATTTCCACCTAGTAGCGGTTCGACTGCTGCTTCTATTCTTTGATGGACTATACGCTCGAGAATCTTGCCAGCGGTATCGTGCATGCAGAGGGGACGATATGATGAGGGTTCGTCCGGTGGTTTCTTCCCTTTTGGGAGCAATACTAACCTCTGCTGCTTCCACATGGCAGGGAAGATGCCTTCCCTCAGGCACTCGTTGTAGACGTCCAGGAACAGTTCCGGCATCGTATGAATAGCTAATTTCAGCGCAACATTGGGGATTCCATCTAAGCCTGGGGCCTTGGTGTTTCCCACTCTATTGCACGCTTCCATCAATTCTTCTCTGGTGATTTGTGGAACCATCAGCACTTCCCCTTGTTCGCTAGTACGATGGAGTTCTGATTGTTGCGGAAACAACACCGTTACAATTCTCTTCATCAGCGCCGCGCACATTGGTGACGGCATTGATTGACTCTTGAGTCGTGTCATCACCACTTCATAAGGTCTACCTCACGGATCGCGTTCCACCTCATCAAGAAGCTCACTCCAAGATTGCTTTTTACTGCACTTGATAGCTTCGCTGAGTTTCCGACGTGCCTTCTTGTATCTAATGTGCAGCTCCTCAAGTTTCGGCTTCTTCTGGCCACGCTGAGACAATCTCTTGGCTGCATCACACTCTTTCCGCAGGATTGCGATGGTATCGTTCCACCAATACACCGGTGGATGCCGGTTTGTTGTCTGCTTCCTGGTCATGGTGGCATCGCATGCTTCTGCTACTCTTTTCATGATGTTTCGCTCCTTTTCAGTTGCACTGCCGCCACTGACNACTCCAAGATTGCTTTTTACTGCACTTGATAGCTTCGCTGAGTTTCCGACGTGCCTTCTTGTATCTAATGTGCAGCTCCTCAAGTTTCGGCTTCTTCTGGCCACGCTGAGACAATCTCTTGGCTGCATCACACTCTTTCCGCAGGATTGCGATGGTATCGTTCCACCAATACACCGGTGGATGCCGGTTTGTTGTCTGCTTCCTGGTCATGGTGGCATCGCATGCTTCTGCTACTCTTTTCATGATGTTTCGCTCCTTTTCAGTTGCACTGCCGCCACTGACCGGGCGGTCGTCTAATGCTGCTGAATAAGAGCCAGGATCAAAAGTACTCACTCTCCAGCCAGCGCTGTTGGTCTTCTTGGGCGCTAAGGCTACTCTCTGGTCAGAACATGTCTCCCAGAAATTCGCACGGTGGTCACTCGCAGTGTAAATATCAGTCACTCTCCATGAGGAGTTCCACTTGGCAAGAGTGCTGCTCACGAAGGTGTGATCCACAATTGAGCTCGCCTCTCCTCTAATGAAGGTCGGTTCATTGCCGCTGTTCAACGAGACCACGTCCAGCGATGCCGAATTGAATCCATTTGGGTATTAATATCTGCAGTTATAACTTTCATAAATAACATTCTGTTTAAATACCACTATTATAGTTTGAATGTAGGGTATGTGTGCAAATAAAAACTGGAACATCATCAGATTGGGAGCAATCGATATCAGATTTCTTCTATAGTGGGATCGATTTTAATTAAAATTCAGGAATAGAAACTAGGAAATTTGATGATTTCCTTTGTTAAAAGTGCAAATAATACTTGGTCAGAATGATTCGTGTTGTGCAGTGCACTGAGAGTGAAAACAAAACGTTTCTCAAGTATATCTCACTTGCATCAAGAAACTTGTTCGTTGATAATTATCAACAGATCCTAACTGAATTATTTTTCCCACCGCTTGTATTCATATTGCAATTTCTCCTACTACTCCAGGTCATTATTACGGTTTCCAGCAATGTTAAAACTCAAAAATGAAAATACTAATTTATTCCCATTTAATTTGATAATGTTTTGAGTGATAAATCTCATTTCCCTTCAGTGCAATCTATTTCCATCTATATAAATAAAAAAGAACACAAGTACAAATTAAAAATTATTACAACCATGTCGATTATGATATTCGTTATTGTATATCATTGATTCAAAATTATCAAATAATGCAAGGACCTTTCACTAAATTTAATCGTCAATTTTCCCTTCCTATTGTTCTCCATTTTCTTCAAAAAATCTATTAACATGAACATTCGCAGAACTTCAAACAAAGCTTAACTGCCATCCTAACTTAAAATAAAATTTCCGTGAATGTAAACAACAAGATCTATTATGTCCATATTACTCATACACTAATTCATAACTTACACATCCATAAATAACAACAACCCCCTCCCGTCCCGCTATTTAAAAACATTACTCCCCAGTCATTTTCGTCAATTTATATAAGTATGACGATCACAACGGGAAGATTACGATTCCTTTGGCGCCGCGAATTTACCTATATTTTCCATACCATTTTGCACCAGGAATACTGGAAAAATAATGAAAAATATCTCTCTCAATTAGTTCTTGGGACATGAGCAGTTTAATTCTTATTTTCCAAGATATCAACGTTTGGCTCTCAAAAAAAATAGTCGATGAACAAATGACGTCCGAAAAAATATCTGTTGACAAAAATAACCGGTAATGACTAAAAATGACTTGAAATGACTCTTACTGATCCTAATTGACGAATCATATACTGTGCCTAATTTTTTACTATCATCTATAAAATTTATCATCTTCTCCTTATGTTATTTAATGTGGAAACTTTCAAAAATATCCAATTTATCGTTACCTGTTACAGAGCCTAAAATGCTGGACTTATTGTAATTAACTGTGTGTTTTTGAGTTTTAACATTGATTGTTTGTGCTAAGTATACTAGTTTAGTGCGAAATAGTATTTTCCAATTAACACTTCAAGTAAAGGGCTTTGAGAGCCTTTTTGATACTAACCTCACCTTGCGCTGTATAGGAACGCAATTCACAAACTTCTAATACAATGTTAAAAAAATTTTGCGGAAATTTCCAATACATTTTTCATAATCTTGAATTTTCAATTATTTGAAAATTCGTGATAATTTGGCCGTGAATATTGATGTTTTCATTGGAAATTCTAATAACTTCAACAATTGTCGTCTTCATGCTTCTTAAAATTTTTGGAATTTTATTGCATTTTCAGTGAAATTTGAAATTTCATGATTTTTTTCCCCTCAAAAATTGCATTTAGTGGCACTGTCCTGAAAATGATTAGTCAACTGTCGATGAAATTTTATTATTTCTTCAACAGTGTAGACCAAAAATAAGAAAAATAGGAATAATTGAAGTCATGAGATTGGTTTTGACAACAGTATTCGTAAGAACTTGTAAATATCTGTATTCCTATCGTAAAAACAGAAAGGAAATCGATCTCAAAATATCTCGAAAATCTCGAATAAGCGTAACTGTAAGACCGAAACCGAAGCGCCACTACGTGAGGAGATGAGAAGGCGCGTGCGTAGCAATAAAGTCTTGAATAATTTTTGGTCATTATTTAAAAAACTATTGGGTTTACATCATTTTTCCATTAGATTATGTTTGGTGAATGACTAGCTTTAGGGTGGATGTGGGATGAAAATGTGGAGGGAGATGTTGGGAAAATTACTGATGAGCCGGATTTAAAATATCACACTTTATTTTGTGGGATCGAACCACTTTGTTAAAACTATTTACGGTCTTTGGTAATTCAATTGTTGAATGTCTAATTATACTGATAATTGTCTTTCACTGTTAATTCGTTGAGTCACTGAATGTAAACTGAATTTAATCAACAGAGGTGACGTACTGAACAAAACGGTGATCTTACAAAGACCGGTGATGTACTTGATTACTAGTGAGCTAGGTGAGGTTCAAGAAGCTACTGTACTCGGTGAGGTGCGATATAAAACTTGTACAGGTGATTTGCCCGAGATAGACTTGTACGGTGAGAGGCTAAGCCTAAACTGATTCGCGCGTGTTTCGATAACTGATGACCCGAAGGGTCCCGGAGATTTTCGAAGTAGGCCGATGGTCGACCAGAATGTTCTGGAATTTTAGTTGCATTTCAAACAGATTATTTTTGTTGCAAATTCGATTTGCGACAAAAAATAATCAACGGAAAAATCCCCTAACCCCAATTGTTTACCACATAATTGAGAAAGAGCGTGTTTCTTCGGGAAAATTCCGAAAATCACAGCTATCCCCCTTTCGATTTCTGAGGCAATTGTTTAATTGTTAATTATCTCAGATACCAAGACGATGAGGACATTTTGTCAGTAGATCTTTTATCTTGTTAATGGAATTTAACAGAAAAAAGTTCTTCTAACAAAATCTCTTGAAATTATCGGTTGAGATAATTAATAATTAATTAATGACCTCGGAAATTCCAAGGGGATGGTCGACGATTTTCGGGAAATAATAATCAAGAACTAACTCTTGTAAACCCATTTGTTTACAAGATAATTGTAAAAGAGTTTTTTTTTGCGAAATAATTGAGAAAATTACCCCCGTCCCCCTTTCGATTTCTGAGGCGATTGTTTAATTGTTAATTATCTCAGATACCAAGAGGACTAGGAAATTTTATCAGTCGATCTTTTATCTTATTAATGAAATTTAACAGTAAAAAGTTTTTCTGACAAAATCTCTTGAAATTCACGGTTGAGGAGATAATTAATAATTAATTAATGACCTCGGAAATTCCAAGGGGATGGCCGACGATTTTCGGGAAATAATAATCAATAACTAAATCTTGTAAACCCATTTTTTTACAAGATAATTGTAAAAGAGTTTTTTTTTGCGAAATAATTGATAAAATTACCCCCGTCCCCCTTCGGATTTCTGAGGCGATTGTTTAATTGTTAATTAGGACTAGGAAATTTTGTCAGTAAATCTTTTATCTTGTTAATGAAATTTAACACAAAAAAGTTTTTTTGACAAAATCTCTTGAAATTCTCGGTTGAGGAGATAATTAATAATTAATTAATCACCTCGGAAACTCCAAGGGGATGGCCCACGATTTTCGTAAATCGTGAGCAATAAAAATATTTTCGCAATTATCTAATAAACAATTGGGTTTCCAGCTTTTTGTCAAAAGACTTTTTAAAAAGAGAATCTTTTGAACTACAAAAATCGTTTATCGTGTAATAGCGTAAACCTAATAGTTTAATAAACAATTGCATTAAGCTCATAAATAAATTTTACTCATTATTTGGAAAACTATCGGGTTTACGTCATTTTTTCATTGGATTATTTTTGTAGGACATTCAATTCTCGAAAAAAAAAATCAATAAAAAAATCCTGTATTTTCTCATAACGATGGTTTTTAGGGAACTCGATGATCGTTTTTTTTTGCATCTCTCTTTCGAGCAATGCTTTCGTGTCCTTTTCTCGCAATCAGGTGATCGCGCCCGCGACTCTTTTGTTTTCCGGATTTTCTCAATATTCGTCGTCGACGTAGTCATTCGTTTTGCGATAGTCGTCTGATACACATCGCGACAATGGTGCGTTTTACGGCAGCGGATTACGCGGATATGGTGGTCGTGTATGGTGTTGCGGGGGAAATGGGGCAGAAGCTGCCCGAATTTACGTGGAGCAGTTTCCGAATCGTGTGGTTCCTGATCCAAGTACGTTTAGGGATGCGTTTCAACGGCTGAGGGAGGGTAACGTCCCCCCAAGGCACGGCGAAGGGCGCCCAAGACGTGCGGATGGCGTGCACCTGGAAGAGGCGATTCTCCAGAGCATCGAGGAGTCTCCAGAGTTGTCCGTCCGGGGAATTGCGTCCTCGCTATGCACCGCCCGTTCCACGGTTCACCGTGTGATGAGGGTTGAGGGTCTGCAACCCTGGAAATTTACCCCGATCCAGGAGCTCAAGCCAGAGGATTTTCCGAAGCGTGTGGAGTTCTGCCAATGGCTCCTTGACAGAAGTCGCGATCCAGAGTTCATACGCAACGTTTGCTGGACTGATGAGAAGCTTTTCGTGAGAAAGGGGATCATCAATCAACACAATGAGCATCATTGGGCTTTTGTAAATCCCCGTCTCCCGAACGAAACGAATTTCCAGTATCGTTGGGACAGTATGAACATCTGGGGAGGGATCATTGGTGATGAAGTCCACATTTATCACCTTCCAGAACGTCTCGACGTATTTTTTTTCAGCTACTCTAAAGAAAATTATTTTTTCACACCCCTGCACGGAAAGTTTGTACTTTGCTCCCTGATGAGCGGGAGCAAAGTGAGTATTTTTCGCCCTTGGGTAGAAAGTTACTTCCTCAGGCGGAAAGTCAAGACTTTCCGCCCACGGAAGTAACTTTCCACCCTAGGGCGGAAAAAACTCAATTTTCTCCCCCTCATCAAAAAGCAAAATCCGAACTTTTCTTTGCAGGCATGTTAAAAAATCGCATGTGCACGTCGGGTCAGGAAAATGTAACTTTCCGCCCTTGGTGCACAATATACTATTTTTTATTTGATTTTGATTTTTTTCTGTTTCAGGGTGGCAACTACTTGGGATTTTTACAAGATCGCCTTGTAACTGTCATCGGTGGCGGTCCTGCGGAGAGAGCTGTTTCAGCACGATGGAGCTCCAGCACATACGTGTGTCGCCGTCGTCCACCAGCTGAACGAGTGGTTCCTGGATCGCTGGATCGGGAACAGGAGCGACCGGGACAAGGGTGGCCATCGCCAACCACCTGTAGCGTGGCCTCCGCGGTCTCCAGATCTCACTCCGCTGGATTTTTTCTTGTGGGGTAGTCTGGAGTCGCGGATATACACTCATCGTCCAGCGAATCCGGAGGATATGGTCGCATTGCTGCACGCTGCAGTTGCAACCATCACACCTGAAGAGCTGGAACGCATGAGGACAAACCTCCTGAAGAGAGCCCGACTCTGCATTGATGCAGGTGAAGGACACGTGGAGAACCTGCTTTAGGAACTCCCTGCCTCCCTCCTACCCTCTCCAGTTCATCCCATGAACAAACCAAAATCGGTCCTTTTCAGGGCCACCACGACAATCAAAACGAGGATCCTCATCCTTTTCCCTGCCTTCCAACCCCTTTTATGCATTGATTTTTATTGCTGACGACTTCCCAAAAATCGTGAGCTATTCCCTCCGCATTTCATTGATCATTGTTTAATTATTAATTATCTCCTCAACCGAGAATTTCAAGAGATTTTGTCAGTAGAACTTTTTTCTGTTAAATTTCATTAACCAGATAAAAGATCTACTGACAAAATTTCCTAGACCTCTTGGTATCTGAGATAATTAATAATTAAACAATCACCTCAGAAATCGAAAGTGGGACAGGGGTAATTTTATCAATTATTTCGCAAAAAAAAACTCTTTTACAATTATCTTGTAAACAAATGGGTTTACAAGAGTTGGTTATTGATTATTATTTCCTGAAAATCGTCGGCCATGCCCTTGGAATTTCCGAGGTCATTAATTAATTATTAATTATCTCCTCAACGGATAATTTCAAGAGATTTTGTTAGAAGAACTTTTTTCTGTTAAATTTCATTAACAAGATGAAAGATCTACTGACAAAATGTCCTAATCCTCTTGGTATCTGAGATAATTAACAATTAAACAATTGCCTCAGAAATCGAAAGGGGGATAGCTGTGATTTTCGGAATTTTCCCGAAGAAACACGCTCTTTTTCAATTATGTGGTAAACAATTGGGGTTAGGGGACTTTTCCATTGCTTATTTTTGGTCGTAAATCGAATTTGCAACAAAAATAATCTAATGGAAAAATGACTTAAACCCAATAGTTTTTTAAATAATGACCAAACATTATTCAAGATTTTATTGCAATTATTTAATAAATTATTGGGTTTACGTGATTTTTGCATTACATTATTTTTGTTGCAAATTCGATTTGCGACAAAAAATAATCAATGGAAAAATCCCCTAAACCCAATTGTTGAACAGATAATGGTAAAAAACTTTTCGTAACTCGGGATTTCCCGAAAATCGTGGGCCATTCCCTTCGCATTTTTGGGGCCATTAATTAATTGTTAATTATCTGTTCAACTGAGAATTTTAAGGGATTTTATCAATATAACTTTATTCTGTTAAATTTCATTATCAAGATAAAAGATCTACTGACAAAATTTCCTAATCCTCTTGGTATCTGAGATAGTTAACAATTAAACAATCGCCTCAGAAATCGAACGGGGGATGGAGGTAATTTTCGGAATTATTTCGCAAAAAAAACTATTTTACAGTTATCTTGTAAACAAATGGGTTCACAAGATTTAGTTATTGATTATTATTTGCCGCAAATTGTCGGCCATCCCCTTGGAATTTCCGAGGTCATTAATTAATTATTAATTATCTCCTCAACCGAGAATTTCAAGAGATTTTGTCAGCAGAACTTTTTTCTGTTACATTTCATTAACAAGATAAAAGATTTACTGACAAAATGTACTAATCCTCTTGGTATCTGAGATAATTAACAATTAAGCAATTGCCTCAGAAATCGAAAGGGGGATGCTGTGATTTTCGGAATTTTTCCGAAGAAACACGCTCTTTCTCAATTATGTGGTAAACAATTGGGGTTAGGGGATTTTTCCATTAATTTTTTTTTGTCGCAAATCGAAGTTGCAACAAAAATAATCTAATGGAAAAATGATGTAAACCCAATAGTTTTTTAAATAATGACCAAAAATTATTCAAGACTTTATTGCAATTGTTTAATGAACTATTGGGTTTACGGGATTTTTGCGTGAGATTACTTTGTTGCAAATTCGATTTGCTACAAAAAATAATCAATGGAAATATCCCCTAAACCCAATTGTTTAACAGATAATGGCAAAAACATTTTCGTAGAGAGATGTGAGAGAGCGAGGGAGAAATACCTATCCTTCTCTCTCTCTCGCTCACGGGTGAACGTAAAACGCTATCCCGCCTCATGCTGATTAGAAGGGGAATCACGCACAACGGTGCGCGGAGCCACACGGACGTACTGCCGCTAACGCTGCAGCGTCATAGGCTGTCCTATTTACTCCAATATCTCCGGAGGGGTGCTTCTGATCGAAAAGTGGAAAAGGATTTTTCGGCTCAGAATCACCCCCTGTACATGCTGGTTCAGGATCAGCATGTACTTCTGGGACACCCTGTATAAAGAGACGTGGACTTACGCGTAGATCTGTAAATGGTATATGCTTAGGGGAGTGACGAATTTCTCTGATTATCCATACGAGTATGAATGTTCCTCGATGGAATAATATATTATTTATGTTGACACTTGAGATATATGTCATAATGTAAGAGAAAATTGACTAACATTTGTTCTTCATTCGCCATGCTCCCACAAGTACAACAGTTTCGGAAAAATTTTTATTCCCACAGCCCAAAATCAGTCAATTTTCGGATCTACACCCATGATGTTAGTTCTGCCTCTGAACTGATTTTTTATTTGTAATTTTCCGATCATAAGGGAGAAAGTTATTGTAATGACCCTGAAAATCAAATATGGAATTTTCATTATTTTTCCAGGTTTCATGACCTCTAGAAACATCCTGATACGTTTCTGAAGACAGTGGGTGTGTTTATGCATATGTGATCAAAATGTTGTCCAACAATATCTTCCCAACAGATGAAGTTATTCAATTTTTTCTTCTTGTAATTAATGCGTCTTTATGTAACTTAAAACTCATTAGTTTAAAAAAAATGGAACAATGATTTTTTTTGTAAATTTCATAATTTTCGCTCGAAAAATGATATCATTGGAATTTTGTGGTGTGATCTATGCATCTTCATGTAATTTGATTGCTATTATGTTGAGCAATAGGCCCTTAGCGTTCACGTTTTCGCTTCTGAATGAAAGCTTTATAAATGCGATTGTTATCTATTCTCCAATTTTGCATGTTTTGCTAATGAATAGAAAAAAAGAAAATTGATCGGAAAGTTATTATTTTGATCTATAATGTCACAGACTCACTCCATCTAATCTCTACCAGTGACATCGAACTCAAGAGGGAGCGAAACGAGTGAGTGTGGCGTCTCAATCTCAGGATTTTTTTTCAATGTTTTGAGTTATTTTTTCCTTTGCAACTTGAATAGCAGACTATTATTATCCATTCGACTTTTCCGAATTCGCCTTATTATTGTTTCCTTCCATTATTTTTTGGAAAATTTTGCATAGAAATGGCATTTTTCAAAAATAGTATTCACCCTTTCCAGAAACAACTAAAAAAAAACGTCCCGTTGACGTAGTTTTTTAAAAAATATTTCCTCTTGTTCGTAGAAATATTTTTTAATTCCATTACTTGTTGAAAACTAGTACCCGAGTTAAAATTTTACCGGGTCTCCCGACGTGGTTTCATCGTTTTGAACCTACATTGCTTTGATGTCCAAATTCTCCGTCAAATTTTTATCGTACTTTCAACTTATCTCAACGTGAAGGTCCATGGACGTTGAAAAACACTCAATATCTACCGTATATTAAACGTACTCTCAACGTTAATGACTTTTGTTTTCTGTTAACATACGTTGTAAGTTTCGACGTCCACATTTGATTGGATCAAGGTCATTATTGATGATAATTAAAAAATTCATTCTCGTGTTAAAGACTCACGTAACTAAATTATTAGTGTTAGTATATTAATAACATTAGTTCGAAGTTCAAACAATCGTGCGTCTGAAGGGCGAGTTGGGTCCCAGGTTCAGAAGGGTTAATTGAGTATAAAGGGGAGTTGAGTCCAAAAGATTACGCGAATCTAAGGGTCAGATAAGTGAAAGCCTCAGTTGAGATTCAATGTCACTTGAGTTGAAAGGTGAGTTGAGCCTAAGGGTCAAAAGAGTACGAAGGGTCAGGCGAATCTAAGGGTCTGTTTTGTAAGGGTCAGATAATTAAAAACCTCAGTTGAGTTCAACTGTCAGTTGTGTGTAAGGGTCAGTTAAGTGTATGGGTCAGATGAGTGCGAAGGCCCTATTGGGCCTGAGAGTCAGATGAGTCTAAGACGAGAATAGGGGTCAAATCAGTCTGAGGGTCAGATCGATTCTGAGGGTCAGGTGAGATGACCTTTGGGTCATCTGACTTTTAGATTGAACTGACCCTTAAACTCAAGTCAGCCTGTTACTCATCTGACCTTTAGATTCGCCTGACCCTTCGTACTCTTTTGACCCTTAGGCTCAACTGCCTCGTAGATTCGCGTGATCCTTCACACTCAACTGACCCTTCAATCCGCCTGACCCTTTGTAGTTGTTTGACCCTTAGACTCAACTGACTCTTAGATTCGCCTGATCCTTCAGACTCAAATAACCCTTAGACCCATCTGACCCTTAAACTCAACTGACACTTGGACGCAATTGACTTTTAAACTGAACTGAAGCTTTTGCGTATCTGACCCTAACTCAACAGACCCTCACATTTGCATGATCCTTCGGACTCAACTAATCCTTACACCCATCTGACCCTTAAACTCAACTATCACTGAGACGCATTTAAACTGAACTCAGACTTCGACTTATCTGACCCATACTCAACTGACCCTTATATTCACCTGACCCTTCGTACCCTTTTGACCCTCAGATTCGTGTGATTCTTCGGACTCGGCTGACCCTTATATCCATCTAGCCCTATGTTGAATGTTTTACGCTTATTGATTAAAAAAACTCATCTGGCCCTCATACTCATCTGACCCTTAGATTCATTTGACCCTTAAACTCAACTGACACTTGAACACAACTCATCCTTAAACTCAACTGAGCCTTTTACTTATCTGACCCTTACATTCGTCTGACCCTTCGTACTCTTTTGACCTTTAGGTTCAACTGACCCTTAGATTCGTGTGATCATTGAGACTCAACTAACTCTTACACTTATCGGATCTTTACACTCACTGACTTTTATATGAAGGGTCCGACCCTTGGACGGCGTAGACCTGTATGGACTCTAATTCCCTCTCATCTCCTTCCCCTGCTCCTTTCCTCTTAATTTCCTGTATTACTCTATTGCCTGCTTTCTTTCTGTTTTTTCCTATTTTTCTCCTTATTATAATAGTTGCTTGTATAAAACCGAAAAAAATACAACTCGCCACAAGCAACTGTACAGCTCAGAAGCATACCGGGATATCCTGCGATTACGGAGCTTGAGCAGTAGCGAGTAAAACCAAAAAAAGGATGGGTGACCAAAAGGGAACACGGCAGAATTACAAGCAGGGATATTTTGAGAACCAATGGACCGATCTGTTTTTTTCTTTTTTTCCCATTTTTGTTTCATCGAGTTAATAATATTTATATTTTTGCCATTATTCCACCGATTAATTTATGCAAGATTTAATCAATTAATCGATGTTAGAATGGAACTGGTAATGTGAAGAGGGCAGGGGGGAGGAAGGAAGGAAAGAATGTACGGTGGAGGAACGTTGGGGATACGTTTAGTTTCAACCTAATTTCAACGTATAATCTGGAAAAAATGGAAAAAAGAGACGGTATTTACGTCGAAAGTAGGTTGAATCGGTGCATTTGAGCCTGTACACTGGACAACGTCCTTTCAATGTCCTAAACCCACCAGTGGACCTTGAAACTACGTTGGGAGACCCGATAAAATTTAGACTCGGGTAGTTGTCAGCTATATAGGAGATATTATTGACTTACCATACAAGTAGGCCTCTGAAGCCCCCAGAAGAATTGATTTTTTGTGGCAGATACTATCACGTCAATTATCCGATACCCAGAAACGGAGGTCTATTAATTAATTACCGAGTCTTCATCTCGGCTCTGCTAATGATAATGTCACTTGAAATTGACTCGATCGATTTTATCATTTTCAGCGCCCCAGTCCTCAAAAGGTTGTCACACCCGCAAACATGCTCTTCCGAGGGGCCTGGAGACACCTTGAGAGTCCATCCTACTAACATCGAACAAGCACCCCACTGAAGTGGGTCGACACTTTCTCTAGCTCCGTATATAAGCCTAAATGCCTCTCTCTCTCACTATTAAAATACAGACTGGTTAACCAACATTGCGCTTAAAATTTTCCAACCACTCTTGGAATGCAAGTACATACTCGCGATTTCGCAAAGTACTTTGATATATTATAGTTTGATATCATGCTGCTATAATGCTGATTCATCCAAAATTATACCAATGAAGCTGGAGATTGTTTTTACAGTGATATATATGTAGTAGGGTTACATTTCTATCCTCAACATAGAGATTAGATTGAGATGAACTTATCGGTACAGCGGCCCCTGTTGAAAAAAAGTCAAAGAATTGTGATTTTTTCAAAACCTCTATGAAAAATGCCTGATCGCCTAAGAGAATGGGTGAACTGGAACACCGGAATTTCTCTGAAAAATGTATTTTAATATGGGCTCTTATGGAAATTCGAAAACAAATCGCCATTTTCTTGAAACTTTGCACTTGGATGGAGTTTTCGTAGAGAACCATAAAAGAAAACAATCGAAGTGGCTTAGAAGAATTTTTCATAAGGGATAATTAAAAAAATCATGAAATAGTATATTTCGTCAATAGTCGGAAAAAAACATTTCTGGCAAATATGAGCTAGAATAGTAAGGGAGTGTGCATTAGTGCGGTAAACACGCAGGTTTGAATGTCCTGTTTCCCTCATTTTGTTATTACGGCTGGAATGACAAAAAAATAAGTTCCTCACTCGACCGAAAACAACTTTTGTGACTCATGATTGCATTCCTCGGTTTCGCCTCGGTCTGCAACCCTCACACTTGTCAGAAAAGCTTTTTTCGTCCTAGTGACGAAAATAGCTATTTCTTCACAATGTCCGTAAATGGCATTTGACGCACACAGAATTCCTAGTTTTCATCACACTGTCCGTAAAACGACGTTACGCAACTTGCAATCGACAACGTCGACGTTAGGAATCATAGAGGGGTAAGCGCGGCAAATACAAATGGAGTGGTGATGATACATTTCGCTATAGGAAGCAACATAACAGCTGAGTGAATCAGTGCTACCAACTTGTACCTCGATTGGCACGACGTTGCTCCTTTTTCTATCAATATTAATTATTTTCCAATTATTTAAAAGATTAGCTAGAAAAATAAAAGACGGCTTGAAAAATGTGGCAAAAAATGGAAAAAATATTAAAGAAATATTTTTAACACAAAATTGGGCGTAGATTAACAGTGTAATGGCAGTAGATTGAAAAATTGTAATTAAAAAATCGTTTTTTTTGTTCAGCGAAATGAACAATAGTTACAAAATGGAGGAAAAGGTGGAGTTTTCACCATCTACAGGTACCCTCGGGTTACCCATTACCCCGTCGCATTTTCTCTCGATTGTCCTTCTTACATAAGTGCAGCCCGTGGTATTTATCCAACACAGTAATTTTGTTTAGAAGTTTCTGCATCCTATTGGCCGAGCAGATACGCTATTTCAATCCATTGAGAAATCAACATTGTTTATTCTTCACTCTGGATTGTGCGTCTGTCCATAAAACACCATTTGATTTGTTTTAATAAGTTCAATAGAAAGGAAACCACGAAGCTTTTTAGAAATACAATTTTATTCAAATTTTCAGCATTTCTTTAAGGATGTTCTACACCCTTTCTGCCAAATTTCACGTTTTTTTAATTTTTCTGGCAAACTTATGATGGAATTGACGTGAAAAAATATAATGTTTTTGCGTTTTGTCATTATTTAATGACTGACGAAATTTTAAGGTGGTGCGAACATTTTCCTGCGTTTTCTTTAAACTTTTAAAAAGAATCACAAAACTGTAGAAAAAACGCATGAAAATTATCGCACCACTACGCAACTTCGTGAGCCATTAAAGAATGACAAACCACAAAATTGTTATATTTTTTCACATCACTCCCATCGATAATTTGCCAGAAAAATGAAAACAACGTCAATTTTGGCTAAAAGGGTGTCGAACATCCTTAAAAGTTTGAATACATTTTTCGTGGAATTCAACCGCATAAATTGCAATTTCCACCATCATCTCGATTTTCAGCAGTGAATAATTCGTAGACCAGAAGAAAAGAACAATTTTGAGGTCGAATTTGCATATAAGATTTGGTGGAATGGTCCAAATATAGTTCTGCGAACGCCAAGTTAGCGCCTCCCTATTTTAAGTATAACGTTTTTTGTTTCCAGCCCGAAAAGAATAAATATGAATATGTAAATATATGGATTTCTATGAACACGCTAAACCATGGTCTTTTCCGCATATTTATATAGAGGGATGCCTATCGGCTGACGTGAATTGCAAAATTTCTATCACATTAAAGTGTAAGATTCAAGGTACACAGAACGTGCCTCTAGTGGAACCATCTTCTGAAAAACTATATTATACAGGTGTGGAGCTCCATTCTTCAACGACAATCAGGACCGCTCCATCAATTTTCCAAACTCACACCTCACATTTATGCAGCTTCTTTCATTCTTCTATCACTCTCCGGACTATCTACCTTTTACTTCTAAGATTCACTAATTAAAGAGAAACTGGAGCCGAAAATGAGAGTCCAGAATTTACAAAGATCCTCAGATTAATGTAAAAGTGAGCTCTACGTAATACTGTAATTTGAGAAGATGAAAACTTTTGATGATCTATTGAATTATCTGTCTCTCGAAAGTGCCCCTTTTCGATCAATTGCGCTGCGGAAATTATTTAAATTCTGCAAGCAGGAACTGAGGATAAACTGAATATCAATATTTATAGTTTAAAATGAAGGATATTTCCTCATTTAAGGCCCGCACATATGAAAAAAGCGTATAGAAATTTTCTATATGGATTGGGTATAGAAATTCTATAGGATTTCCTTATATAATATTCGGATATTTCTATACGAATATTTTTTATACGAATTATTTCTAAACATAAATTTTTACATAAATTTTTGTTTTCATACGAAAGATGTCTAAACACTCCAGAAAAAAACGTAGAGAAATGTTGCAACTCCATACGAAATGTTTCTATACATGTGACAGTCGGTCGTATAGGATCCAACCTATAGCCATCGTATAGAAATAGCCGAATATCATATACGAAAATCCTATAGAAATTCTATACGATTTTTTCATCCGTGCGGCTCCATGATCTGCTGAACGTTATCTGATTATTACGTTATCTAATTGATTTTTAAATAAAATAAGGCCAAGTTTAAGGCTGGGAATGAAATTCAGATCACCCACGGATTTTTACCTGCTGAAGTCCATGGTTCTTGGGAAAATCTCCCAATACATTAGGTTTTGAAGAAATAAAATGATAAAATTGTAAAATCAGTTGAAAATGACATTTTTCCAAAAATTTCAACTAAATGAATTCCAGATAGAATTAAATGGGAAAAAATAGCGCAAGACAGTTGAGAAATCATTTTAGCCGATACTTAGACTCAATCTGCTTCAACTGTGAGGCATAAATTTGCCCAGGAAAAATTCTCAAATTCATAAATTTGTTCGACTTATCTACTGATTAAGTGCACAATCGGACGTTGGTTTTGCATATGTGCCATTTCATGCTAAATCATGAGGTTCGGAGCCTTAGTGTTTCTGACTGGATTGGGGATTTTTTACTCATGTATTTTGGCTATCGAAAAATCATATCCAAAGGATTCATCAATTACTTTAATTGTTCACCCTTTGTGAATTTTTCAAGTGATGTTTAGCTTACTTTTCAGTGGCAATTTCTGAGTTCTGTCTGGATAAGAATATGTATTCAAAATAATCATAAAACCAATTTCCTTATATTTCTCGATGAAGAATCACAAAAAATGTAAAGAAATCATTTTTTTTAAATGGGTTATTGTATTCAGACGAATAAATAAACGATGATGATTGAAATAAAAAAAAATCTATATATATATACGTCTATTGACAACCTCTATTGACATCTATTGACAACAGTGGGATTTAATAACAAAGGAATTTTCAAAAAATCATCAAAAAATCCTCCGATGAGATCCCATTATTTCTCAGGTGTCACAAATTCTGTCAAAGAATAATCCTTGACTATTTCATTGATTTTAAAAATTTGCCCGGTGGCTTGGCGCAGTGGGTAAGTTCGTTGCCTCATATGCGAAAGGTTCTGAGTTCAAATCCCGGCCGGGAAGAATGGTGCGATCTAACCATTTAAAGTCTTGATCATCATCGCAGTATATACCCTAACCGGGTCGAAGCGATGTAAAATAACGATAAAAAAAAAAAAATTTAAATTGCCATTAAAGAACTTTTTTTCAAAAAAATAGGACTTTCTTGTGATTTTCAATGCAAGGAAATTATTTTTATGATTTTTTTGAATCTCCTCCCTCACAACTCAGAAGTGGCAACTGAGAGTTAAGGAAAAAACAAATTTCAAAAATATATAAAGTTCGAATGGTTAAAGGAATCGAAAAAACCTTCAAATATAATATTTAGATAGTTAAAAATACATGACCAAAAAAATGTTTAAGCTAATTGCAGACCCCAAAATTCCGAACCGCATGATTTGACATGGAGCGCCCGATATGTTTCTAACTCCCCGGAATGAATCTTGGGGCCACGTGGTTATTTTCAGTGCTTTCAATTACAAAAATCAACTCTGCGGGAGATGTCTAAATAATTTCTCGAGTAAAGGCATCATTGGTAGACTCTGGAAAAAAATTTCTCTAGTGTGGCATTATTATTGTCGAACTAATGCAGCCAAAGCGAGATATTTCTATAGTGTCATAGAGTCTTGCAAGAAAGTTTGATCCCAGTTCCAAGTTCATCGACGTTTTTGTGCCTTTCGACTGGTCCAGAAGTCCTACCGACTCTTAAAATTGTGATGTGAGGAAGAAAGAGAATCTGCATGACAGGGTACATAGAAGTCACGGGACTTAGATAAAACAGCCATTCTGGGGGTTTTATGAATACCTTAAATACTTTATGGTGAATAAAATGAAATGTAAGGAAATTCTGCACTGGGTGGAAAAGAAAAAATACTCAACATTGGCCCCAACAGTTCAACAACGATAGTGCCCCAGTCAACAATTTCTTTTCAAAGCCTATCAATGACGCCTTTACCCGGAAAATTGATTGAAAAACTCTCTCTGTATTGATTTTTAAAATCTAAAGCATTGTGAAAATATGACGACGTGGCCGCAAGGTTATCTGCATGGAAAAAAATCCTTAGATATATCTCAAATATGTTCCTTATATCTGGATATATCCGCAAATTTTATTTTGCATATATATCTTATTGTGTTTATACCAAATATATATCTGAAATATATGTTACATATAGTTTATATATACTCACCGGGAATGTATTTTTTCTATACGTATAGAAATATATGCAGAGCTTGCTTCCAACTGTTCATTTAATAAACGACAAAAACAAACAAATTTATGAATTTCAGAATTTTTCAAAAAATTTACGCACCAGAGTTGAAAGAGGTTAATACGATGGGCTAAAGTGGTGTTTGAACTGTATGCCGGAATTTTTTCCCATTCAATACTATCTAAAAGTCATTCAGCTTTAATTTCTTGAAAAATGTCACATTCAACTGATTTCACATCTTTCATGATTGAGTTCTCTAAAACCTGATGTGCTAGAAGGATGTTCCAAAAACCATTGAATTGAGAGTGAAAAAATCTACGAATGGTGTGATTCCATTCCCAGCCTTAAACTGGGCCTTATTTTGTTGGACTGTGTTATTTATCATTGATAACTATTTGTGGACGTCCTCATGAAAAGGGACCACTTTGTCGATATGGTGTTATGTATACTCTGATAATATTGATAATATTCCGCACATTTTGAACCCAAAATGATCTTCATGGGGTCAAAAATGACGTCATTGGAGAAGATGGAAAAAAAATTTAACAATTTAAAAATTTAACAAAATTTAAAATTTAACAACAGTGCAAATGGGAGGTGCTGATACAAAAACGTAAATATCTCGGAAACTAGAATCGACAAAGTGGTCCCTTTTCATGTGGACGTCCACATTTATCTGAATTCTAACTTTGATGTGTGCAAGCAATTAAACCATAAAATTTTGTTATCATTTTTTTTTAAGACCAGTATCTCCTTTAACTAGGGCATTTTCATCAGTGGCAACGTTGCCTGGCACCGCACGGCATCGCTAGCGCTCACTCAATGCAACGTTGTCAAGTTTACACGACACACCATTTTGGGGTAGCTATAAATATTAATCATTTATAACAAACGTTTGAGACAGTCAAACCTTTCCTGTCTTGTGAGAATTCAAATCGGTTGAATAAAGGAAATGGTTTAAGACAGTCGATAATTTTCATAATGGATATAGACAATTTGTATTCATTTGGTCTGATTTTCAACATTTTCTCTAGATTGGAATTTTCTCCCTCCAAAAGGTAATTTTCTCATAAGATTCTGTATTATTTAGTGCTCCTAAACTGAGTGTTATCATTAATACTAGAGTATTTGATTGAGGTAAAATTCTAACTGATGTTTCTGTTTATATGAAAATTCCTTTTAAAATTTATTTCAGATTGTATACTCTATAATCACGGAGGTGGGTTTGCACTATTTCAATCGTCAGTTTCGAAACACAATTTACCAAAATTCAGTCTTCATCAGTGCAATTTTGTTTCGACCCAGGTAAAGCCCACGTAAATTGAATCAAAGGGATGTTGCTCCTCATTTCAATCACGAGTTTCGGATGCGATTAGGAAATCGACGATTGCATCAGTATTGAATCTCTGCTAATTCCATATACTATAAAGGGTATATTTTTGTAATTCAATCTGTACATTATGAATTCCAAACATTATCTATGTGTGGCCTATGTATTCGTGGCTTCTCTATTAATTAGATTGTTCGAGTCCCATACTCTTATCAAGGTAACGCCCATCACAGAAGTAACTAGGGGGACAATTCAAATAATTCACGAATATTAGGTTCTTACTTGATATTGAGGAGTCTTGAGAATTAGTAGTCTTGACATTGGGGCATGTTACATATCAATATTGATGTATACTTTCTTTCCATCCAACTTTATGGTTCAGGAAAATGTATTTTCATTGCCAATTTCCTCAATTCTGATTTTGACCAATCAGAGTGGGGTATTTGGGGGCACGTGACACGTTTCACATTGATAATTTCACACTGATAATTTCCCTGTAGCCTGTGAATTGTTTTCTACGGATTTGACCGATATTCTTCACATTTTGGTGAAATGTGTCCCGTAACCCCCCAGGTAAGAATTACATAGGCTGACTATGAGAGCAAGCCTGTATGAGCCCAGGGTTGGTGAGGCTCAGTTATTCAGGCCTGGGATAGACTTGGTTTCACCGTTCACTTGAGCTTCAAATGAGGATGATTAAAGGGGCCATTGGCGAGGCTCAATTCAGGCCTAGTCCAGGCTTTCAGTATTTAGGCTCAGTAGGTCAAGGCTTATTCAGGGCTCAGCAAGGCCTCGAAAATTAAAGTTACTTCCGATTAATTTACCCAATTTTTATATCAATACTCATCAGCTAATGGTGGTGAAAACATTATTATCATCTACAAACATAGCTATAATTTTCCGCCAAGTTATCTAAGCTAACCCCAGGCCAGGCCTAGAGCAGCTCTTTGCACACGTGGCTACATAATTATTATTATCCTTATCTATAATTACTTAATCAATCGATTCTGAACTCATAAATCCATCGGACCTATCATTTATTCAAGTTTAGGAAGTTTAATTAGAATATCAACAAAATAACACTAACACAAGTTGAATTTTTATACCCGAAAAACATGTATCATTCTAAGAAGTCGCAGGTAGCCCAGTGGATAGCGCGCTTGTCTACGGATCAGAAGGACCCCGGATCGAACCCCAGCAGAGGAGCAAATTTTTAAATGTTTGATTTCATTGTATTTCAATTTCCAGGTGCCCGGTAATAATCCAGGACGAATAATTCATAGAAACTAATGATGATAATAATTTTTTTCCCATCCATTGTTAATTAACCGACAATCACAATCAGCAACAACGCTTAGCAACAGTGATGTACGGTCCGACCGCACTCTCTTTCATAGGCTACTCTAAATTCAGAAAAAGGGTTATGAAGCAATAAGAAATTGTTTATACAAATATCTGTAAACAATGCTCCAGTTCATTTAGCCGAAGATCGATTGAGCCTTTAAAATGTGGTAATTCAAGGCTTGAATCAAACCTTGGCACCGACCCTCGTTCAAGCCTTGCGGACTAAGCCTGAAGCGAGGTTATCATTTTAGGGCTGAAGGAGGATTGATCCAAGACTGAGCCCCCGCCCTGATTGAGCATTTCCGAGCCTTGATCCAGGGCTTGATGAGCCCTGTTTTTATCGTCAATTCTCACCTGGGCCCGAACATCGCACCCTAATTGGCCAAAATCCGAATTGAAGAAATTATCCTCCGAATACCCCTTGACCTTTAAAATTCATCGTATATTTCCCTCAATTGTTCCTGCATATCAAGGATCGGGATTAGTTTTGCAGTAAAATCCCTCGCGCTGCGCGCTCGGAATTTTAAAACATTCGGGAAATAACCGATAATTGTGAAGGTCTTGGGGTATTATAGCTGTTAATTCTCTATTTTCCGTAAATCTTCCTGTATATTTCCAAATGGAACGCATTTAATTTGAAAGCGCTCAGCGTAATTAAACGTGACGTAATTCGAATTCTATTAATCTAATTTAAACGTATTAAAAATGCACATTAATAAACTCATTTTTTCGACCGTGATTGTTGTAAATTCTGCGATTGTTTTGGGCCATAGTCGGTCAGTTGCGTGTAGAACGGGAAGAAAACTCAAAAAAACTCAAAAAACAACTCCATCAAGTTAATAAATTGCACAACGTTTCGAGTGCTCCAGGCACTCCTCCTCCTCCGACTATGGCCCAAAATAATCGCAGGGTATTAAAAATGCTTTCAAAAAATTGAAAACATGGTTGTTGATCGGAAATTTTTCAAATTTTTCACAAGTGGTGGTCACTTCGTTCCGCCACTTCAACTTCAACTGGGCGAGCTCGGCTCCTAGTAGTGGCCCAATTTTGGCCTGTTTGACTTTTCGTCCCCGGGGTAGTCATCAAAGACCACACCAGAAAAACAATAAAATTCAATGTATTTTAACCGAATGTTTGCAACGTGAAATTGATTTTTAATGATGTAACATAGTGATTATTGTGAACAAATCAGTATAAAAAGCACAGAACAAGAAATCATTTTCAACAAATTTTCACAATCAAACGACGAGGTATGACTTCAATCCTATCAATTTCTCCTAAGTTCACGTGTAATTGCTTTTACGATTTAAAGCTCTAGTCTATATTCTCGTGTTTCCTACATTTCTTTCATGAAATAGCAGAAATTACTATTTATGTCACTAGGCCCGATAAACCGCGATTCTAACCTGGCTTCACTCGGTTAGATCGCGGTTTTCGAGCCCAATGACATAAAATATCGTCCTCGCCTTCGGCTCGGATTATAAACCCACATTCACCAGATAATACTTTTATCGCCTGATGACATGATATACTATTTCACTCGTGAAAACTGCGGCGAATGACAAAAGCGTCAATTGTTTTCAATCCCAGATAAGAATTGACGATAGAAACAGGGCTCATCAAGCCCTGGACCAAGGCTCGGAAATGCTCAATCAGGGCTGGGGCTCAGCCTTGGATCAATCCTCCTTCAGCCCTAAAATGATAACCTCGTTTCAGGCTTAGTCCGCAAGGCTTGAACGAGGCTTGGTGCCAAGGCTTAATTCAAGCCTTGAATTACCAAATTTTGAAGGCTCAATCGAGCTTCGGCTAAATAAACTGGAGTATTGTTTACAGATATTTGTATAAACAATTTCTTATTGCTTCATAATCCTTTTTATGAATTTAGAGTAACCTATGAAAAAGAGTGCGGTCGGACCGTACATCACTGTTGTTAAGCGTTGTTGGTGATTGTGATTGTCGGTTAATTAACAATGGATGGGAAAACAATTATTACCATCATTAGTTTCTATTAATTATTGCTCCTGGATTATTACCGCGAACCTAGAAATTGAAATACAATGAAATCGAACATTTAAAAATTTGCTCCTGCTGGGGTTCGATCCGGGGTCCTTCTGATCCGTAGACAAGCGCGCTATCCACTGGACTACCTGCGACTTCTTAGAATGACACATTTTTTTCGGGTATAAAAATTCAACTTGTGTTAGTGTTATTTTGTTATTTTGTTAATATCGTAATTAAACTTCCTGAACTTGAATAAATGACAGGTCCAATGGATTTATGAGTTCAGAATCGATTGATTAATTAATTATAGATAAGGATAATAATAATTATGTAGCCTCGTGCACAAAGGGCTGCTCTAGGCCTGGTCTGGGGGTAGCTTAAATAACTTGGCGGAAAATTATAGCTATGTTTGTAGATGATGATAATATTTTCACCACCATTAGCTAATGAGTATTGATATAAAAATTGAGGAAATTAATCGAAAGTAACTTCAATTTTCGGGGCCTTGCTGAGCCCTGAATAAGCCTTCACGTACTGAGCCTGAATACTGAAAGCCTGAACTAGGCCTGAATTGAGCCTCGCCAATGGCCCCTTTAATCATCCTCATTTGATGCTCAACTGAACGATGAAACCAAGCCTATCCCAGGCCTGAATAACTGAGCCTCGCCAACCCTGGGCTCATACAGGCTTGTTCTCATCGTCAGCCTATGTAATTCTTACCTGGGATTCTTAGAATCTTCTTCCTTCGTCGATCACGCAATGGCCCGGCTGGTGTGCGTCTAAATTTGGGAATAGAGTCGCCATCTCTCCGGATGATGAGGTGAAATAAACACACCTCCGTTACTAAAACCGAATGTGTTTGTTAATATTTATCTACGTATATGACGCATTTTGCAGAGGAAGTCGGCCCATGAAACCGCGAATATTTAAAAACTCGAATAGGGTGTATATGGCAAGAAAAATAAATAATTTGATATTGTTTCCTTCCATATTTTTCCTTATGAAATAGTTGATTCAATAACTGTAGGAAACCGGGGATGTCCATTCCTCAATCTAGAATATCTGTATCCTCAATTCAAGCGAATGATAGATCCTTGATTGAAGATTTTTCTCTCCGTTGTCGCAGCAATTTCCCCCCAGTTATAACAGGTAAAATACTCCACTCATATCTGAGTACGATTGTCTCAAATTTTCACAATAGTATAAACATTTTTCTTCCATTCCAATTTGATCATTTCCGTAGAAATACTTTCCTCAATAACGCCCGTAGTGTAATACCTGTGTACGAAACGAGTTGCCGTTAAAATTCTCGCCTAAATTTTCACCACCTGAGCTGTCATTGGACGCCGGAAATTAAGCGGTTATTCATATTCACGAATCCGATGAAATAGCATTTCGCGTTGGGAGCGAACCATGCATCAATATTGCGTCAAGGGGGAGCCATACAAGCGGGAATTACGTACTCTCGATTAATTACAATGAATACATAACATGCCTTGAAACCCAGAGTACATGGTGACCGATCCCAAAATCTGGAGGGACGGATAAATACAAAAAGTTGAGGGTGGATTAAACGAAATCAACGAGTTAGTTTTTTCAATTTTTTTTTAAATACAAAAAGGCATCACTGTCGCCAACTCCTAACGACCAACGAAGAAACTCACTTTTTTTTCGTTCCAGACATTTTCTACGATGTGCCAACTCCTGACTCCGGGTGCTATTCCCTCGGGCCACTCCTCCCCCTCTTTGGGATGGAGTTCACCATTTTTACTACAGCGAGAACAGAATAGGAGTGAGAAAAAAAAGTGGAGAAAAGTCGAAGAAAAGTTTCTCATCGACTCCGACTCTGTGAGATGAAAAATTGACTTAGTCACTTTTTGTTCACCAGTTATTTTTCACCTTAAAAACATTTCATAGCTGTCGACAATTTTACCTTGTCATTTTATTTCCCATCATTCAACATAGAACGTTGGGTGCACTAATTAAGAAGTTAATTGTCTACCGCTCTTCAAGTATGATTACTTGATTCAATATCCACTCGAAATGTATCAGCAAAAGTTGGATGAATTATGTAAACTGGGCCAGGTACAATTTGTATTTGTTGAGGCGTAGACTGAATACGAGGGATGCGGGGGTGAGGGACAATGAGCGGGTTGTTCTATGCTTTCGCCAATGACGAAGGGGTGGTGAGTTATGAGCGTGACGAAGA
This sequence comes from Diachasma alloeum, assembly GCF_001412515.2. Taxonomy (NCBI): domain Eukaryota; kingdom Metazoa; phylum Arthropoda; class Insecta; order Hymenoptera; family Braconidae; genus Diachasma; species Diachasma alloeum. The sequence continues at coordinate 183,067 of NW_021680742.1, forward strand.
GCTGTTGAGAGAGGGGTGGGATGAAAGAAATGAGGTGGATGGGCGAGAGTGCTGCTCGGTGGCCATTACTTCTTGCATTCATCTACTACGCCATCAGTGCTCGCCGATTTTCGATAATCGAAAATCGGCGAGCACTAATAACCTGTCTTTTCCAGTCAATAATTAGGGAGACTGAGCAGAAACTTCGAGGCTAAATGAAACTTGAGAAAAAAAGTCGAAGATAGTTCGTTTTTCATCTTTACTTTTTATTCTTTTCGGAGAGAAATTTCAACATTGGGGATTGATGAACGGTTCGGAGTTCGATAATGATGAACTCGAGAATATTAAAAAACTCGTGAGACCACAAAAACTCGGGTGGAATACGACCTCTTTTCATCCCTCGGATTTCGGCTTTTGCTGTTTCAGACAGTGGCTGATGAATTAACTTTTTATCCCCTGGAAACTAATGGAGAGCAGTTGTACTCGCAGTTGTGAACGAAATGATATATTTTTTCGAGTTTCCTTTGGCTTCAGGCAGAATTAAAAATTATCTTGGCTCAATGTTTTTGTCATGTTCCGTTGTTCAAAGTTTGACAGAGGTGAATATGTGGATTGGGATGAAAAGGTGTATTATTCAGAGGTTTCACTCTGTTGTGAGAGGACATTCGACATGGCGTGATCGGACAATGACATCTTTCAGAACAATTCATTCGGCGTTGCAAAGGCGCTATTTCTCGCTCTCTACATTTCTCTCCCTGCTGTGTGCTTTACACACACAGAGGTACGTGGTTCATTGCCGCTGGGGATTCTCGATCTCATTGAATACATAGCGCCGACAAGAGAATGTGAGGCGCAATGTGACTAGTCACACAATACCCAGTGTCAGACGGAAATGACGCCATGAGAACGCAACCTGTCGGGGTTACACTGCGCTCACAGCGACATTCTCTCCTCTTCTTCCTTCCTCCTCTTCGTATCGAACTACCAACTACGAGGCGCTTATTCAATATAGCTTTATGGATTTTGTACGTGTTTCATGTTCATGACATTGCAACGGCATAACTCTAATTACCTCCCGGTACATCATTTTTGTCGTATGGAACTCATTGACACGAGGGATATAACCGGAACAGAGTTCATATGAATGCTGGTATCTTAGACCTCGATGTATTTTTTTTTTCAATTGAATGCACAGCAATCCTATTCGAGCGCTGTTTTTTGTTGATTAATTAATGTTAGTTGCCATTGAATAATTTGCCTCATGAATATTCATCTAAATAAATTCATAAAGCTGGTAATTAAGATGTTATTCAAACTGAAACGTGTCTCTTGTTTACATCTACATTCACATAAAATTATCTTTTAAAAAAATTAATTCTTCGAATAAAGATTTCATTATCCAAAAATGAAATTATTGTTTAGACCACGGAAAGATCGGCATTCATAACTCCATCCAATCACATAAATCGTTCATTCGATTCTAACGGAGGAATTATTTGGATCAAATTAATCACCCATTTCATCCAATTGACATATTTTCATTCAAATAAATATATTGATTTATTTATCATCTATCAACAGAATATTGTTGGAATGAATAGGGAAGTTTCATATAAGAATATTTATCTCATCCAAATACGTGGTTTCTGCGAATGAAGTTTTAATGTTCTTCATTCACCGTGTGATAAACAACAGTTCACGTTACTCCACTTGGTTCTTGTTATTACTATGGAGGATCCATGAGGCAATTGAATCATTCACAAACTCCATTTTATATAAACAACTGACGTAGGATTTATTCTTTATAAAATTGATTCGTAAATTGGCATGCGCGAGAAGAAATCAGTTAGGCTAGGTATTGATATACATAAACTACATAATATACATAAAGAATTGATATACGTAATGAAAGAGTTGGTAAAGAAGATTACTCTATATTACTAACCCCCCTCTTAGGGAAGCGTTGACAAGTGAAGAATACATTTCTCACGATTCGATGACTCCAGATACTTGATCAACACATCAGCTGGCATATCCTCTGCTAGGATACATTCCACGTCGATTATACCCTTCTTGTAGATTTTGCGAATAAAATGTACACGAATATCGATGTGTTTAACTCTGGCAGTCACTGTGTAACTTTTCATCATTTGCTGTCCACTCTGGCTGTCGTTTCATAATACTGTGCATCCAGTCTCAACAATCTGCGAAATACCATGCAAATACAAAATTTCCTTCGTTGCATTAGATGTAGCCGTATATGCTGCCTCTGCATTGGATAAGGCAACTGTACGCCATTTTCTGGCCTCCCGGCTGATAAGCTCATTAGCCAGACCAAATGCGTTACCGGTGTAAGGACGATAATCATCTAAACTATCTGCCCAGTCAGCGTCTACCATGCCGTACAACATCTCACCACTGCGTGCATACGACAATCCATAATCGATCGTTCCCTTCAGATATTGAAACACTCATTTTGCAGCCGTCCAGTGAGATTCGTCATAACATGAGTTGAACTGACTCAGAAAACTTGTTGCAAAAGAAATATCTGGACGAGTAGTGATAGCCAAGTACAACAAAACCCCAATGAGTTGTTGACATGAGATAGCTTTAATCGATTCTTGGTTAGACAATCAGTTAATTGCAATTCTCCACCTTACATTCATCGGAGTAGCCACAGGTTTACAATTGATCATGTTTGACTTGATGAGTGGAGACTCAACGTAGTCAACGTAATCTCGTTGACAGAGTACGCCACAATAACTTTGTTTCTCTTGATGAAAAATCACCTGAAGACAATGACTTACTAGTCCCATATCTTTCATACGAAAAACTTTCGATAGTTCTTCCTTCACCTCCTTAACCCAGTTATCCTCATTGAATGCGATGGAAATATCATCCACATGGATCGTAATCAACATTATCAACCCCTCTCGCTTCTTGAAAAACAAACACGGATCGGATACTGTTGAACACATCCCTAGCTTCAACAACCCGTCCGCCAGTCACTTGTATCAACTAACTTCAGCCTGTTTCGGCCTGTAAAGAGGCCTCTTTAAAAGACAAACAGCATTCTCGCAGCTCTTCAAAGACTTCAACTTGATGCTCGCAGTCTCCAACAGTTTCATATCCTTTACTACCTTTCCCTTCAGACCAATAGGTTCATGTGAGGTGATTTTTTTCAAGAACACCGGCAGATGTTCTGGCATCTTGATGTACATTTGCTCTTCCAAACGACCATTGAGGTAGACAGTGATGACGTCCATCTGATGAATCGTCGGACGAAGCTCCGCCGAAACTGCGGACAACAGACGTATCGATGTCGATCTTACAACAGGTGAAGAAGTATCATTATAGTCCATCCCAGGTAACTGGAAACAGCCTTTAACTGCTAAATGAACCATTTTCTTTTCATTCGAACCATCAACCTCAGTCCTGAAAATCAAACGATTTTTCATCACTTTTTGGTGTACTGGACCCTCGACAACATCCCAGACCTGATTATAGAGCAATGGTGAATATTTTTACTCCAATGGTACTCGCCAGGAGGCCGCATCAGCAAAAGCCTCCAGTTTCTGTCAAGACGTAGGATCGTCCTGAGATGCAAAACCAGCGAACTCTTCATCCTCATATATTTCCACCCCAGCTGGAACATCAGCAGACTGGCTGTAAAACCTTTTTTGGGTGACCCACACATCCTATTCATAATAGCATCGGACGACCTCTCCAATGTCTTGATGACTCTGACAGTATGCGAGAACAAAAACTTGGAGGAATCTCAGGAACAACAATCTCACATAATTCTCACATTCCTGCATGGATGGACAAACTCTGAACTGGATTGAGACTAGTTGATATCAGCTGTTTTGATCTCAGTAGAATCTGAATTCTCAAGATCATCTGAGTCAAATCCTGTCACCAAAATATCAGATTTCTGACTACTTATCTCCCTTAAAACTCTCGATGGTACATGCGAATTCTGACACACCGCTTTGAAACCCGGTAAATCTAAGAATCTAACATCTCTGCTCATCAGAATCTTTTTCTTCTGAGAATACCTTAGATGATATACCTTGGAAATTGTGGAATAACCCATTAAGATGCTTTCCAGCTCCTTTGAAGTAAGTTTTTAGTGAGACTTTAATCCCAAATACTCTCCAAATTTGGTTTCTTTCCTGTCCAGAACTTATAAGGAATACCACCCTGAAGAATCGGTCTAGAACAGCAGTTTCTGATGTAACAAGCAGTACTCGCTGCCTCCACCCGAAAACGATTTAGAATACGTGACCACCTTATCAGAAACCTACCCATCTCCATCAATGTCCTATTCATCCTCTCTGCAATCTCGTTCTGTTGAGGTCTGTATGGAGCAGTCAAACGCCTCTGAATTCCATTTTTCCTTAAAAACTAATCAAAATTGCAAAACTTTCACCCATTATTTGACAGCAGAAATTTGATCTTCTTTCCTGTCTCGATTTCGACACGCAATTTAAGATTTTTGAAGTACTGTAAACACTCGTCGTTCCTCTTGATAAAATCAACGGTATAATAACAAAATCTATCATCAACGTAAACAACAAGATACCTCTCCTGACGCAGTAACAACTCTCAAAGGAGCCCAAATGTCTGTATGTATAATTTCTAAAATGTATTTTTGTAGGTGCGATTTAATAAACTTATCATAGTATATTTGAAAGACGTTAGAAATATGTACAGATGTGAAGATAGAAGTAGTCCGGTATAAGATTCGTAACCGACTGTGTGTTTGAGGTATCCCTGCATTCGCAAGAAAATCGAATTCCATCCGCGGAATAAATCTGAAATATACACGTGACACCATGAGTGCGAGTGAAATGACGTGAGGAGTTTCGTGCCTCTGTGAATCATGTTCTCTCGGTGATGGTGGTCAGCGCGTGTGTGTATGAATGTATATGTAGCAAGCCGCTACATATACATTTTGTCCTTTTTTCATTAATAAATTTGAATGGAACTTGATTAAGCTATTTTTGCGCACAAATTCCACACTTTGGAAGAATTTTATTAAGCTTAAAATTTATTTAAAATTTATATTCCTAACAGTTCTGTTGAACCACAGTGTGGAATGCCTAGTTCCATTGAATTGTAATTTTGAAGTGTCTAATCCGCATCGAAAACTATTGAACCACTATCCATAAAGTTGCAGGGTAATTTGTCAACCACTGTATGGACCAGTAATACTAGAGTATTTACTGTTCGTTAAGAGGTATTACAATAATATAAATGTGAGAGATTTCAATCTGTCCAGCATGTGAATTCACATTGGATGTATTTGCTGGACTAATCTTTTTATACTTTTTTATACATTTTTCCTGGCATTGTAGACGAAGATGAAAAATGAAGAGAGGGGAAAAATAAGAAAGTAAATCGTGAAGTATACGAGAGCGGAACACGAAGCAGCAATATCGTTTGTAGCCAGGTGCGTCTTCCTTCAGTCCAGTTTTCAGTTATCGCTCATTTTTCATGATTTTCTATCTTCTTTTTGTTACTACGAAATGGAGATATTTCTATCTTTCAATGAATGGAGGTAGAAGATTTCATAGAAACTAGTCGAGTATTGGATGACTAAAAATCGGAAAGGTTGGGAACTTTTATTGCTAATCTGATATTGAGCGAATTTTTTTGCGGAGAAAATGAAATTTTTGGAAGTGTCCTATTTTGTAGACAATCGAGACGTATATCCATTCATAATTCTCATGATCTTCAGGTCAGCGGTAGGTAGAGAAAGATTACTTGCCGATCAGTGAATACAATTTAGTTATGAATTAAAAGTAATTTTTTAATTATTGAAAACTCTGGAATACGTGATTTAATAACTACTCTCAATTCTCAAAAGTTTTCTTGATGTGATGACTGTATCTCCACTATGCTTCTGCCTAAATATTCATTCACGCAAAACATGAAAAACTGCCAAGGCCCATTTCCCTGGATTTATCCTAATGCCTGAAATCACTCCATCTCCCTCATACAGAAAATTAAAATTGAATCTTCAATCTTTTTTTTGTCATAAAAATTTTTCCCTCATCATAAACTGGAGACTTCTTAAGGTTATTGCAATAATCACTCATCCGTCCTAAACCCTCATAATCATCTGGTGTCCCTCGATAATCCCTTCGTCCCTACATGATTATTGTGATGTCACGAGGGACCCGAAATTTCCTCGTGGGGACGCCAAACGACAGGACTCACTCAAACCAGTAGATATGCAGTGCCGGTTCTGGACCACCAAAACCGGAAGTGACGTCACAAAAAGGCGGGAAATTTGAATTTCGCCAAACCGGAAGTGATGTCGTGGCGTGAAATTCGAAAGTTCACCACTAGATGGCAGGCGGGGCGGGGGAGGGGGCTACGTGACCACCCGGAAGTGACGTCACAAAAGCGCGGGAAATTCGAATTACACTAATTAAATATCACCAGGGTCAGGAGTGGGTGGGTCCATTGACCAATCAGAGTGCAGAAAATTTGAATTTTCGTAATGGGTTACCACTGTGGGTAGAATGGGTCGGGGTGAAGGGGTTGTAGATAGGGGCTTGTGGTTGGGGGATATTGTCAGCGAGGCGAAGATCGTGCGCGTGTGGGCGTGACGTCGGGCCTCGTTCGGCGTGCTCGTCAATGCTGAAATATGCGGGAGTCGTGTACGCGTGGCATCCGATGAAGCGTCATAATTAGTGGCAAGCGCCACCTGGCGGAATGCACGTCGAGTTTGAGGTAGGAGTGAATCGGTAAGGTAGAGTGCTACTGGCTGCAATGCGATGCCACTCACGAGCTGCTGATCGCTTCTCTCCAATTTCTGATTCTGATTCCTGATTTTTGATTTTTTATTTCTGAATAGTACATTGTGATTTTTGAATGCTGCTTTCTGATTTCCGAATGCTGCATTCTGATTTTTGAATACCGCATCGCGATTTTTGTGTGGTACTGATTTCTTATTTTCCAAGGATGAAGGCAAATTGAAAGAAATGCAGGCATATATTTTTCCATAACAATGCGTCAACATTTATAGGATTGCGACGTAAACAGTTCCAAGATTTGTCCACGCCTAATGCAACCTTGGAACGTGTTTATCCAAATTACGTAGTTTGTACTGCGCTTAAACGTCGATACTTCGCAGATTGCGATGTAAACTGTTCCAAGGAACTGTTCCTTGGAACGTGTTTATCCAAATTACGTAGTTTGTACTGCGCTTAAACGTCGATACTTCGCAGATTGCGATGTAAACTGTTCCAAGGAACTGTTCCTTGGAACGTGTTTATCCGAATTGCGTAGTTTATACTGCAGTTGGATGTAAATACTTCCAAGGTAGCGATGTAAATTGTTCCAAGAATTGTTTACGAAGAATGGAATGCAACCTTGAAGCGCTGTTGCTTAAATTACGTAGTTTGTACTACGCTTAAACGTCGACACTTGGAAGATTGCGATGTAAACTATTCCAAGAATCGTTCACGACCAATGGAACGCAACCTTGGAACGTGTTTATCCCAATTGCGTAGTTTGTACTGCACTTAGATGTAAATACGTCCAAGGTCGCGACGCAAACAGTTCTCGGAATTGTTGTCAATCTACTGAAACATATTCGTGAAACTGCATGTTCGTTCCTGTAGAATTGTGTCGTACATCTCGACTAAGTGAAGAATAATCCGTTCCTATAGAAAATGCGCACATATTTTGAGAATTTCCTTCCAAAAGGTTTCTAAGATTAGAAAGACTTCCATATTATCGCTCTTGACCAATAGAATTCGCTGTATAGTATTATCTAGGGAATTTTCTAGGGAAATTCTCTAGCAGCATTATCTTGGAATTTATCTGAAATTCTCAATGAATCGCTCTCGACCAATAGCATTCGTTGTATAGAATTATCTAGGTTAATCATCTAGAAGAAGTATCTAGAACTGTATCTCGAACTTTATCTGAATATCTACCCACCAATAGAATTCATTGTATAGAATTATCTAGGGAAATCATCTATAAGAATTATCTAGAACTTTATCTGAATTGCTCTCCACCAATAGAATTCGTTGTATGGAATTATTTGGAAAATTATCTAAATCGGAAATCATCTGCAATTTTTTGTTCTGAACCGAACGAAATTATCTTAGCCCTTCCCTATAAAAAGCACGCAGTTCGCGCAACTCCGGTCAGTTCGCAAGTCGCCAGTTAGCAAACAAGGTTTTTTCATGTGTGTACATTTATAAGTGATCACATCAAAATGGATCCCAAATCGTGCTTGAAAGTGTTGGAGAGGTTTCAGTTGACATATAAGAGTGCATCTTCTCAAGATATTGATCGTTGGATTGAAAAGTGTCAACATTATATCCGACTTTACGAGAAAGCTTTGAAGAAAATTGAAAATCTTTCCGTTGCAGAAAAAATAAGGATACAGACAACAGTTTCATTGCTCCACACATATTGCAAACGATTCATAGAGAAGAAGAAGCCACAACATGGTGGCAGGAGGCTCTACAATAACAAGGAAATATTAAGGCCAATGGAGTCCTCGCCTGCAAGTTTCAAGTGAAGAAGAATGGTGAAGTAATTGAAGGGACAAAATATTTCAACACCAAAAATCAGATCCTTTTACCTAGTACCAATATCGAGGAATGGTTCGATCAGAATCTCACAGAACCACTGCTCGCTAAAATTGAGGATTTCCAGGAGAAAGACACAGGGTGAGAACTGATTGAGATTATGAACCTCACTGTCAACATCAACAAGTATGTGCCACTTGCAGCGGGCGCGAATACATTCATCTCACTACCTCAACACGTGCAGTCCAAGAAAGCAGTAGTGAACATCAAGAACAGTGATGAGCATTGTTTTCTGTGGGCGGTGACAGCAGTGTTACACCCAGCGTTACACCCAGCTAATGCATTCCGATCGTCTAAGCTCATATCCTCATTTTTCTGAGGCTATTCTACCGGATGGAGTGACACATCTCAACTACACCGGCCTGGAGTTCCCGATGCAGTTGAAGAACTTTCCGAAATTCGAGCCAATGAATGGACTATCGATCAATGTTTACAGTATAGATGATGATAAAGACATTGTACCTTTATATTTAAGTAAAACCAAGTTTATCTGGCCCACGATTCATCTCTTGTTGCGTTGGGATAATGCACAAATAGAACATGATACGCAACCCATCTATCATTTCGCTTGGATTAAGAATTTGTCTCGATTAGTAAGTTCACAATTATCTAGTCATAATCATCATATATGATTGAGTTTTATGATCACTGTTTAGGCCATTTTGTCACAAAATCTTCATTCAAGAATCATGAGAAAGACTGTATTGAGATTAACAAGTACAGAATGGTGCTACCAGAAGAGGGTAAAAATATTCTGAGTTTTAAGAATTATCGATTCAAGGAAATGGTTCCCTTTGTTATCTATGCAGATTTGGAGTGCATCTTGGAACCAACTAAATCTGAATTTGTGTATCAGAAGCACATCCCTCATAGTGTAGCGTTTTACTTGCATTGTGCTTTTGATGATACTCGATCACAATTCAAGATGAATCGTGGGCCCGATTGTATCGAATGGATCATAGATGAATTGCTAAGAATAGCTCATGAGGTCGATACCTGTTTGAAGACAAACGTACCGTACCTCTCACACCTCAGCTCCGCTTGGGACTTTGCTAATGCTCAAGTTAGTCACATTTGCGAGAAACCCTTCAGTCCAACTGATAAGAAACACCGCGATCACTGCCACTTCACGGGCAAGTATCGCGGTCCAGCACACCCGGGATGTAATGTCAACTACAAGAACTCTCACACGATCCCAGTAGTTTTTCATAACCTCTCCGGCTACGACTCACATTTTCTCATCAAGACTCTTGCAACACAATTCCCAGGTTCAGTAGATATGCTCCCTCTCAATAAGAAAAAGTACATCTCCTTCATGAAACACGTTGATGAGACTGAGGTTCGATTTCGGTTCATTGACTCGTTCCGGTTCATGGCGAGTAGTTTGGAGAAATTGGCATCCTACCTCAATGATTCTGACAAATCCATTACTCAAAAATACTGCAATGACGATGTGGAGAAATTTCAGCTTTTGACTAGTAAAGGAGTTTTCCCATACGAGTACGTGAACTCTTGGGAGAAACTCAATGACCCTCAATTGCCTCCCATCGAGAAATTCTATTCAAAATTGAATGATGAGAGTGTCTCTGTTGAGGATTATGTGCATGCGCAGAGAGTATGGGATGTCTTTGGCATCACATCTTTGGGTGAATACTCCGACCTCTATCTGGCAACAGATGTCGTGCTTTTGGTGGACATCTTCCAAAATTTCGTACTTTTTCTTCGGTGTACAAACTCGATCCCCTTCATTACTACACGGCACTAGAATTCGCATTTGATGCTATGCTGAAATGCACTGGTGTCAATCTTGAGCTTCTCACAGACATTGAGATGCACTTATTCATTGAGAATGGGATTCGAGGAGGGGTGGCTCAATGCTCCAATCGGTACGCTTGTGCCAACAATAAGTACATGGGTGAAAAATTCGACCCCAACAAAGAGACTTCTTATCTAATGTACTTCGATGTGAACAACTTGTACGGAGCAGCCATGTCCCAGTACTTGCCTTGTGGCTCATTCCAGTAGGTTAATCCATCAATCGTTGATATCCATACAATTGCAAATGATTCGAGCACAGGCTACATGCTTGAGGTCGACTTGGAGTATTCCAAGCGGCTCTTTGAGACCCACAAGGATTTACCACTTTGCCCGGAATATTTCGTTCCCCCAAATAAGAAAATCTCTAAATTAATGACGACATTGCTTCCTAAGAAAAACTATGTGATTCACTATAAGAATCTCAAGCAATGTCTGAATTTGGGGCTCAAATTGACGAAAATTCACCGAGTTCTGGAATTCATTCAGGCGCCATGGCTGAAACCGTACATTGACCTCATTGACCTCAATACAGAATTGAGAAAGCAATCGAGCAAGAGGGTCGACAATGAAAAGGATTACGTTCGATGATTACAAAGATTGTCTGGAGAATCATGAATATTTTATCAAGTCCCAGTATTTAATCAAAAGTAGTAAGCACGATGTGCATACTGTACACCAGAAGAAATGAGCTCTAAGCTCGGAAGATGACAAGAGAATACTCTGCTCAAACTCTCATGGTACTGTGCCATATGGGTATTGTAAATACAAGAAAAAAATTTCAATAAATGAGTTTTTTATTATCCATTTATTTATTACAATGCATCCTTATCTATCCAGCTATTGTGTGAATTATGAAAATCCAACCACTTGACAGACTTTGTTTCCACGTCTTCGGAGTATTTTCTCCACGAGGTAAACGTCAGAATATGTGACCTTCGTTAACTCCTCCTGGTAGAATCTACCCTCAATTGGTTGGTCCTCATAGTCGATGAGCTTGTAGGTCACAGGATTGGTATTTACAACTTCACTTATGGTGAATATCTCCGTCGTCTAGTTGGGTGTATATTCTTTCTCGAATATGCTCTTGTACTTGCTGACGCGCCCCTCATCTCAAACCTTGAACTTGATTTTCTTTGTGCGAGGAATTTTGAGTTTTCCATAGACATGACGTAACAAGTACTTCTCATGAGCAGCAGTGACATCTTTAGGTTTCATCCAGATGGTGCGATGTTTGGTGTCATTATAGGAATGAACGAGACTCTCCACTATTGGAATCCACTCATATCTTCCTTGTAAGCTGAACTGTTTCCACATCTTCTCTTTTAGTGTGCGATTGAATCGCTCACAGATTGATGCTTTGAGATTACTAAAGGTTGAGTACATGGTAATCCCATAATCTTTGAGCTCCCATAATGAGCTTTTTGAATTCGCTATTGTAAAACTCTTTGCCTCTGTCCACATACAGCGTCTGTGTTACACGACCCTGTTCAAGTATGGAGCCCATAGCACTGCTCACATCCTTCGAATTCTTCGTCTTGGTCGGCACAGTTCAGGCATATTTCGAAAAGATATCGATAACTATTAGGAGGTATTCGTAACCTCCATTCTCATGAGCATAGGCACTCATGTCCACAAGATCTGCCTGCCATGTCTCATCCACCCTGCAGACTTCAACACGTCCACGAGCATAATTCCTGCGAGCAGGTCTATGGAGCTCCTCCACTACTGTCGCCTTTTTATCGTCCATTCTCCAGTGCAATTAGACGTCTATCCAGATCACTAATTATTCCAGAATTGCGTAGTGCCAAATTCTGGTCAGTCGCTTCTTCTTTTCTTATTCCCTCCAATTGCTCGTTTATCAGTGAATATAAACCATCTATCATCAATTTCGTCTCATGTATGACTGAATCTTTTAGTGTTGTCAGCTCCTCGTTTAGACGTTGAATGGTCTCAGAATGATTGCTCAAACGTTTTTGTACTTCCTCCTCACTAACACCTCTTCGTCTCATAGTCTCTGGGAAATTCACTCGAAATGATTCAATCATCGATTCAATCCCATCAAGTCTACCACCCATGGATCCAGTCACATATATGAGACGAAGCTCCTCCTTCAACATACTGCGCAATATCTTCAAAGATGTAGCGTCATTCTCTTCTTCAGGATCCGCCAAATTGAATAATCTCCGATGATCCATATCGTAGTGTCCATCAGGCGTGACCTTGAATCCTTCACCTGGAGGACCTCGGCTACCGATAGTTCTCACAGCACCAGTGCCCAACTGGCGTCCGAACACGTCGACACTCATGTTTCAAATGATGGGATTATTATGACTACAGCTCAATAAATAATATCAGTTTCACGTAATTCCTTGATTATTGACATAATTTTATTGGTATGAGTCATATTTCCGGCTGACTGTAATGCCATAAGCAGTGGAAGTCTATCCATCAGCTCATTAGGATCGTCCTAGTACACATAGTCAGTTTGCCTAGGTTTTGCTGAAGCAATCATATGATGAGGGAGAGCCGTTCCAGCTTTCTTAGATTTGATAAGCTCTTCAATAATGACACGATATTTCATCATGTTACTTTTTCGAAGAGCTCCATTTGTTCTGTAGTATATTCGATGTGCATTCGTACTCCGTATGATATCATCGTAGGTATGTTTATCGGTTTCGGTTATGAAACTCATGTTGGGTAATTTCTTAAAGATTAGGTCGATTAAACCAGGAGTCAATGTATATTCCTCACCCTTGAGGGTCATTGAATCTCCATGGAACGCGACCAATGAATCATCAATCTTCATACCGCTTTTCAGGGAACGAACACCAAATTCCTTATCCAAAACGCTATCTCCACGCTCTGTATTATAGTGATCCAAATACGTTGGAAGAAGCTTCTGTAAGGCTATAGGAGATTTCAGCTTAGTTGATGAAATACGATCAGTTGGAGTCGTGACTTTTATTGTTGATATTTTCTTCATTGGAGTGCTTGAATGTGCTTCTTCTATGTTGAATGGGAGATTTACCAGAGTTTGATATTCAGAAGAATCATCAAAATCGTCATCCTTCTCCTCCTTCATCCGTGTTGGAGTAGCGAATATTTTCTTCTCTTCGTCCTTCTTATGTGACGATTCCTTCATTACCGACTGATCTACCAATTTTTCAAGAGGAGTTATTACTGGTTTGAGCACTTCACTCATAGCTTTCTCAGTAGTCTCCCTACCCAATTTTATCATTTTATGCTTGCGGCGAATAGCATTACTCGCCTGAGCAATATTCCGCAAGATATGCGTCTCCTTCTTGAAATTTTCGCTCTGCATGTTGACAGTTGTGCGTTCGGCCAACAACTACTCTCAGTCTCTATGAATGGAGCGTATTTATCTCTTCAGGAAACTATCGAATCCTTTTCGATATCGGCCCTCATCAATTTTAATGTCTTTATCAATCACCATGAAACTGTATTTGCCCTCATTCCAACATTTGGCACATATGTCCATGAACTCAGCAAATGACATCAGTATTCATATTATCCTCATAAATGTGCCTCAGATTGATGTCGTCTTGGCGGAAGAGTATTAGAAGATTGGTGTTGTCCCGCACGAGATGTTTGGGTACGTGAGCGTATGTTTGACAGAGATAGAAACTGTCGACATCTCTATGTCATCCCATGCAGAAGAATGCTCGCACAGTATCCTGTTTCTCGCCGGCCACATCATCGAAAATCATGATGGAATTTGGTCGGGCATCCTCTGGCTTGATGACTTCCTCATGTTCGCTGAAGGAGAAATATCCTATACCCTTAACAGGGAAGAGCAGACGTTTGAGTAACTGTTTGGTAATAGAGGCTCATGACGTCTCTCCCTCGTCTTCGTTTTTCGCGTCAACTCATCAAATTTCATTATTGGTAGTTTAGTGTTCTGCTCTTTGAAGCGCATGGTTGATGACTGACTGCAGGGTGATGAATATCTGTCGTTTATAGATTTCCGATTCGATGGCCGTTAATGCTCGAGCATCATCTCGCTTACTCAGTATCTACCACCAGTTCAGTCGCTGACCTATAAATACACGATGTTGTTCTCATCACTAGTCAGTCCTTGTATAGCCATGAAAGTGTGTAAACGTAGGAAAGGATACTAATGTGAAGGGTTAGTGAACAGTCTCATCAATAAATTCGCTGTGGAATTGCATATACCGAGCTACCGGTATTGTAGCCCTGGTACAAAACTGCAGAAACGATTGAAACGGGGTGACCCTAGCATTAATCTAATTGACGCTGCCTGCAAAGAACACGACATAGCCTACTCGAGAAATAGAGATAACCTCACTGCACGACACGAAGCAGATAAAATTCTCACGGAAAAAGCCTGGAAATGAGTCTTATCGAAAGACGCAGGTCTTGGTGAGAAAGCTGCCGCTTGGGGTGTAGCTAACACCATGACAGCAAAGACCTCCCTAGGCATGGGGATAAAACCAAGCAAAGGAGTTACGAAGAAGAGAGGGAAACGTAATGGTGGTGGATGTGGAAGAAAGAAAAAAGTGTCCCTGCGACAAATTTTACAAGCTGCCAAAAAATCTATGCGTCCAGGAATCGACGTCATCAAAACGGCGCTCAAAGGCGCACGCGCCGCAGTGAAAAGGATTGGTGGTAAAAAGCAGGTGCGATTACCTCGCACTCTACCTGTACCCGCCAAAATTGAAGGTATAATATCCTTCTTGATACCGCTGTTTGCGGGCTTGAGTGCCATCGGAGCTCTAGCTGGTGGTGCAGCAGGAATTGCAAGAGCCATCAATGACGCTAATGCAGCTAAGAAAGCTCTTCAGGAGAGTATGAGATATAATGAGACAATAGAGTCCATTGCATTGGGCAAATGATTGTACTTGAAACCCTACAAGAAGGGCTTGGGTGTCCATTTAAAAAACGCATAAAGCTACCACACCGAGCTTTCACCGCTGCCGACTTGATGAAATATGCCAAGGTTATGAGAATCCCACATTTTCGTGGCGTATACATGAGGAACGAAATGGCCAAGTCAGGTCCACGCAAATATGAATCGGCTATTGTCAATCTTGATGATAAAGATGGGCCTGGAACGCATTGGGTCGCATACAAGAAACGGAGGAATGAAATTATCTATTTTGATAGTTTTGGTAATCTTCGTCCACCTCATGACCTGATGGATTACTTCGGTGTTGGTAGCATTGTCAAGTACAATCATGAACGCTATCAAGATTATGATACAGCGGTGTGTGGACATTTATGTCTGAAATTTCTCAATGGAGAAATGATATAAAACCTCAATAAGTTACTCTATAAGCATCAGTTAGATATCAGCTGCGATGAATGACTCTTTTACATTGATATTATCAGGCACCTCTTCGGTGTTGGAAGCTCATTACTTTCCTCCAATTGAATTATTACCATTGAAGAATTATACTCTGGGATTGGCTGAACTATTAACCTTCAATTCCATTCCCACTATTGACACCGGGAATAACAAATTTTATGTGGGCGATAGAGTTATTGAAATACCTATGGAGAGCTACGAAATTGAAGATATTGAGAATTCCTTGGTTGAGAAGGTCGTTGAATATAACATAAATATCAGCCTTAAGCCCAACAATAACACTCTGAAGAGTATAATCAAGTGCAGTCACCCAATAAATTTTGATCCAGAAGATTCAATTGGGCGGTTATAGGGCTTCACACACGGTATTCTGCCGCCCCATATCAGTCATGAATCTGACTCACCAGTGACGATTCTCAAGGTTAATTCTCTGCGAGTCGAGTGCAACATCACCACTGGAGCGCACATCAATGAACAGCGAGTACACACTGTCGATGAGTTCTTCCCGACTGTTCCACAAGGATATAAGATCATTGAGATGCCATCAAACATCATTTACCTCCCGATCGCGGTGCAGGCAATAGATCATCTCCAAGTGAGAATTGTCGATCAAGAAGGTCAATTGGTGAATTTCAGAGCAGAGGTTATAACAATAAGATTGCACATCAAAGCCTAATATGGGCATCGTTTTCAATACCAAATCCGGAGGCCGTTATAAAAGTGAATCACCATTGTCCATTCGAAGCAGTCATCGACGACCTATCAAGGCGTTAACACCCCAGAACCTAAAATTCCTCGAGAGTTTGAGTCTCAAAATTCAGAAAAAAAGGAGAAGAAAAAGAGAGTGAAAAGGAAAATCCATAGTCTCTTCTGTTGTTGCATTGTCATCTACCATCGTAAGCCATGGAGGAGATCCTGAAAATTCAAAAGCCCATCGTCTTCGACGAATCTATCGCCCATTACGAGATTCATGCACATCAGCCTTTTGCATCGGCAACGTTCAACACAACGATGAAATTCGCATCGCCGCCCAGCATCAAGATTTGTGCCTGCTGCCGAGTAAGAGTTCACTGCATGTAGACGGATGTTTGACGAAAGCAGATGGAGGAGCTGCAGCGCATACGAGATCAGTGAATTGTGCTATCCTCCATTTATTTGAGAAGATCCGCTATGAATTGACCGCCATTGTGATTGATAGAAACAAAAATGTTGGCATCACGACACTGATGAAGAATTACGTGTCGCAAACTCCCGGTCAAGCTGCTCTTCTGGAGAATGCTGGTTGTCAAGGACGATGAATCAGCAATTATCGATGCGAATGGCTATTTTGACATCTCCATACCTTTGAGTATGTTGTTGGGTTTTGCTGAGGATTATGAAAGGATCATTGTAAATACAAAATATGAACTAATCCTGATACGAGGAAACACCGACATGAATGCAGTCATCTAAGCACCGGCAGGAGGAGCTGCTGCTGAAGCATTCAGACTCTCACTGAATAAAGTAGAGTGGGTGGTTCCCTACATCAGAGTAGCTGATTCCAAGACAATCAATCTGCTGAACTACATCTCCAAGGACGCACCAATTCCCATTAGTTCTCGAGCCTGGGAGACGTACGAGTATCCGCTTCTGCCAGCGACCTCTAAACACGTCTGGGTGGTGAAATGCTCAACTCAACTGGAGAAACCTCGTTATATCATCGTAGGATTCCAAACAAACCGCAAAAACCAAACCAATAAAAATTCCAGTCGTTTCGATCATTGTAATATCCGCGACATAAAGCTCTTCCTCAAGAGCAAGAGAAATTAGTCATAATCAGTACGCATTACTCTATGACATGTATTCGAATTTCCAAAGCTCTTACTATGGTAAAGAGGCCGAGCCATTGTTGAGTAAGACAGATTTTCTCACTTATGCTCCATTCATTGTCATTGATTGTTCAAAGCAAAATGAGTACTTGAAGTCCGGACCAGTTGATATTTGTCTTGAATTCGAGTCTGATTGTAATTTTCCCGCTCAAACTGCAGCTTATTGCCTAATCTTACATGATCATATAGTGGAGTACCATCCAATCAGTGGGGGAGTGAAAAACATGATTTAAACATGAACAATTATGGTTATCAACAATATTTTATTCTTTCCATGTAATATTTTTTTGATGTAATAAATTTTTTTGTACATTACATGTATATCTTCATTTTTCATTGAATGAAAATCAAAATCTCCTCGATCTCTCAAACTTATTACGTCTGTATGGATGATGATGCCATTGTTGGCTGCTCTCCTTATAGTGGGAACGTTTTACCGCAGAAGAACGTTCATCTCCATTATTAACACTCGAAGTACTAGGTGCTGGTTCCTCTTCCAGATGTTCTTTAGCACGAGGGATCTCTGCGTCGCTCTTCCGTAAAGTACTAGCGACTGGTTTTTCTTTCTCCTCTTTCGCCTCACCTTCGTCCATATCCAAGTTACGACGAAATTTCACAATTTTATAATTTCCTTGCAATTCCGGGAAATCTTGTAGAAAATCCCATGCCGTTTGCGATGGATTAATGCCGTAGTTATTTATGATGATTTTATTGTATTCGCAGACGGATGGTGCTATTAAGGGTAGCAAATTAACTTCGTCAGAAGTTAGGTTATGTTCGCTTTTATGGTCCGATGTGAATACTTTTCACAAGTTTCAAATTCTCCTTTAATTTGAGCAAATCATGGAGACAATTCCATGCCGTTTGTGGTGGATTATCACCATAATGTCTGATGACAATGTCGTCGTAGTCCACCAAAAATGGTGGGAGTGCACACCGTAATTTCACTTCGCCTGGGTTGAAGTGATCCATAATGAAGACTGACGGGCTCTCAGTGAAAAGGCTTCATATAAACGGCTGGGGAATGTTCTAGAATGCATTTAGAAGATTTCGCACATTTCAATCATGTATTGCAATTTATGACGTAATTCATAAAACGAATTTGCGACGTTTCAAGCAATCTAGTGCTGCTGTTATTCATTATCAATATCATGAGCATGCGCTAAATATCCCAATTCCCACCTCCTTTTCTTTCACTAACCAATCCGAAACAAGTCTCCCTTACCCAGCTAATCTTCCCCACCACTACGCAGTACTTTTGAACGTAAACAGTTCCAGGAATTGTTCACATACAGTTGAGAGTATTGCGCGTAATGAAGAAATCGAATGCCTTGNATCTTCCCCACCACTACGCAGTACTTTTGAACGTAAACAGTTCCAGGAATTGTTCACATACAGTTGAGAGTATTGCGCGTAATAAAGAAATCGAATGCCTTGAAAAAATCTCTTTCGTCGAGAGCAATCAGTCGTGCTCTGAACAGTGCAACCTAAAGATGGAAGCGATTTTGGACGTTCAGGGATTTCAAAGTGATGAAAATATGTTCATCGTTAAAGAGCTGGCAGTTGCCTATACCAACGATCCGCAACGAGTTGAGTGTACTCTCTTCAAACCACCCTATTCATGGAATAAATTATCAACTAAATCCAAACGCTCCAACACATGGTTCATGAACAACTTCCATGGTATACTATGGGGAGCTGGTGAAACACCGTACTCTAAGGTTCCACAAATTGTTGAGGATATCGCTAAAAACGCAATGAACCTTTGCGTGACAGGAGTACAGAAAAAACGGTGGTTTCAAGAGATCCTAGGAAGTTCTAAATCAGTGATCAATTTGGAAGATTTGGATTGTCCAAAATGATCAGACTTGGAAATTCCAAGATGTTTGAATCCCCGTAATGACCATGAACCGATGTCATTCGTTTGAGGTTTGGAAAACGTGAAGAGTTTAAGGACCTCGTACATGGAAAATCAGAATGTCAGTCTACATCCATCTCTGGACATTTTCTGCATCCTGAAAAGTCTCAAGAAGAGGAGCAGTCGAGACATTTCCGTACTTCCCAAAAAAATTCTACTCATGTTCGCGTCGCAGAGCATTGAAAATGTCTGGAATGAATTCCCTGAGAGTTTGCAGAAGGATAAGGATATTCTGAATTGTCGTAAATGTAACGTACGTCATTCGTCTAATCCACCAATAAAAAAGAACGATTCTGTATGTAAGTTCTTCAAGGACGTTAAACCTTATAAAGCGAAAACAAGCAGAATTATTCTCATTC
Source organism: Diachasma alloeum (assembly GCF_001412515.2). Classification (NCBI taxonomy): domain Eukaryota; kingdom Metazoa; phylum Arthropoda; class Insecta; order Hymenoptera; family Braconidae; genus Diachasma; species Diachasma alloeum. The sequence goes on from NW_021680742.1 coordinate 202,977, forward strand.
ACTAATCAACCATCAAGAAGATCACATCAAAAAATGGATAAACGTTCTCAAAATACGAAGTCTAGTGGGAGCAGCTGGTCGCAGGAACAGCAGCGAGAATTCTAGAAGAGGAGGAAGCTGCTCTAGGAAAATACGGTGCTGTAGATGATGACCAATATAAAAAATCAAAAATGAAAAAAATGTAAAAATGGAAATGTAAAAAAGAAAAATATATATATATATATATCAATATATATATACGATATGTATTATATTTCTTTCAATTTTCCCCCTATCTGTAGAAATTGAATTGATGAAAAAATACAGCATTTGAAAATCCCGCGAATGACATCAGAGAACTCTATATTATCAACTGTTGAAATCACTGTTACTGAGAGATATAGAAAATTGAGAAATAAAATGGAACATTACCGAATCAGAATGCTACATTCAACAATCAGAATGCAGCATTCAGAAATCAGAAAGCAACATTCAGAAATCATAATGTACGATTCAGAAATAAAAAATCAGAAATCAGGAATCAGAATCAGAAATTGGAGAGAAGCGATCAGCAGCCCGCGAGTGGCATCGCATTGTAACCAGTAGCATTCTATCTTACCGACTCACTCCTGCCTCAAACTCAACTCGCTTACCGCCAGGTGGCGCTTGCCACTAAGTATGACGCCTCATCGGATGCCACACGTGCACGGTTCCCGCATATTTCAGCATTGACGAGCACGCCGAACGATGCCCGACGTCACGCCCATACGCGCACGATCTTCGCCTCGCTGACAATATCCCCCAACCACAAGTCCCTACCTACAACCCCCTCACCCCGACCCATTCTACCCACAGTGGCAACCCATTACGAAAATTCAAATTTTCCGCACTCTGATTGGTCAATGGAACCACCCACTCCTGACCCTGGTGATATTTAATTAGTGGAATTCAAATTGCCCGCGCTTTTGTGACGTCACCTGCCCTCTAGTGGTGGATTTTCGAATTTCACGTCACGACGTCACCTCCAGTTTGGTGAAATTCAAATTTCCCGCCTTTTTGTGAAGTGACTTCCGGTTTTGGTGGTCCAGAACCGGCACTGCATATCTACTCAAACCTTCTCCAAATTTCCAACCAATCCCATCCTTATGTCCCAACTGCAATCTCCGTACATAGCGAATACTTCCAACACTCAATATCGTTCAACCATTCGACACTGATTAATTCATTCAGACACTCAAGTTCAAATATAAATTGTACTCAGTCTACTCACGACTCACAAATTTCCAACCATCCAGATAGTATATATATAAAAACAATAAAAAATCCCAATTTGTTTAAACCACCTCTACTCCTCGGATTCATTATTACTACAATCTGCTCACCTCCACATTGTAAAAACTGTTACTATTTTCTTTCTAATCGAAAAAAATTCCACCATCAATAAGAGGCATAAAAAGATTTCTTACGTTCAATCATAATGAATAAGAAAGCTTATGAATCATGAAGCATGCATGTCAATTCAAATGGTAGAATATAAATTTAAGAAACTATTCACGGCTATTATCTACTCTATTCGTTCTGAAAAAGTGATGCTATTCATTTTGAGCTCGCACAATTGGCAATCATTGCAGATAAGAAGATTCACTCACAAACATACGCAGATGCAATTTTCGCCTGAAAGATTTATAAACGTGAACAAAAAAACAAAGATAACATTCAATGCAGGATAGATTTCCATGTGTGTGGGAACTAAAGAAGATTGTAGGATTATGCCATAAAATTGATAACATGACAATCACTTAATCTTCTGTGAAATGTACGGAGAGGAGGGGATAGATGTTGACAGTTATCAGAACATGAACAATCCATCTGTCTCGGCGAGAAGCACATACATCAGTATTTCTCGGCATCTTGTATCGAATGATGGCAGCCCTAGTGATTGAGCTAGACTCGGGAAAAATACAGGGAATTAGGGAGAATAATGTAAATGGAGGGACTTTTATTGCATTCAAGGAGATCCCTTATCCCAAAGCTCCAATTGGAAATCTTCGATTTCGGGTGAGTAGAGTATCATCAGAAACTTCACATTCATTCTCACCATTTGTATATGGATCATTACACCGAATATCGTACGCGATTCCGGATTCAAAATTGCACAATGTTTCTGAACATTAATTTTTGCATAGAAAATGAGGTTTCTTTACTATATGAGATCTTTCGCTTCAGTTAATCTCAGTTCGTATAATTGAACGATTTAATCACAAAATTTTCCAATTGAATCGAATGCCTTTGAAAATGCCTAGAAGTGAAATTCAAAACATGGTTTTTGTCCGGATATTCTCGGCATTGTCCGAAGTTGGTGGTCATTTTACTGCTGGATGTCATTTTCAGAACCAAAATCGACAAGTAAAGCTCAAATTATTAATTTCACCGTGTTCGCTCGCATGGAAATATTTATATCCACCGATATATCTGAGCATATCTTTCAAGTATAAATATATGATAAATGTATGTCAAATATAATTGGTACACAAAATAGATATATCTGGGGCATATATTCATGTTACGTTTTTCATTTATACCTAAGAGATATCTTGCATGTATCTGATGTCTATAGAAACCATATTCATACCATATATGCTTTATCCATACTATGTATAGATTCCGGATCTACCCTACCTATATTCATTATAACCTGACATATATGGATGAAATACATCACAATTAATATGTCCGGAACACATAAAGAATGCATGCAACATACAATACGACTGTCTACGGTGGCGATATGTGATGGATGTACTCTAAGTATACTCTCAAAAAATTTATAGTACGTAGTAGATATATTTTAGATATATTTTCGGTGAATTCTCTTTCAATTAAGTATTTTGGGATTAAATGGTGCGAATCAAATTAAGCGTTTTAACCCTTTTAAGCATTCAAGCCACGGAAAGTATCGGCCATTTAGTAACATTTCTGAAAAGTCAGGTGTAAACGTGCAACATTTTTCAAACATTTATTTATCCACCAATTTCTGCATTAATCAGTTTATTTAACAATGTATTAATTCATAAATGTATGGATTTTTTCATCTATCAGATGTGATCAAAAGTATATCATGAGATATATATGATTTAGTATCTTTATTCTCGTGTGTCTGAGATGCAAGGGTTATGAGAAAACTATGAAAAGATGAATTCTCTCTGCTTAGTTTACTTCAATTATGAGATAGAAGTGGAGAGACTACTTTCTAGGAGATTTCTCGTCACCCCATTTTCCTTCATCTTTTAAAATATTTTTAAAAATAAATTGTCCTCTAACTTTTCTCTGTTAAGCCAACGGTAGACGAAAATAAATAAATAAATGTCATTATCAATACTATTTCCTTGAATAAAATAGTGCATTTTGACATAATATCTAATAAAAGTTTTCTGGTGCATATGAGGTTGGAGCCCGAGCCGAAGGCGAGGGACACTTCATATCTGTCAAACGCTGTTTACAGACATTGTAAAAAAAAATTATGTTCGTCACTCGGCCGAAATAGCTCGTCCTGTATCCACATATACGCCAAAAAAAATTTCTTCGGCACAGTGACTTGCCTTCGGCTCGGATTATAAAGTCATATTGATCACATAATACTTTTATCGTCTGATGACATAATTTGCTATTATCACCGTGTGACATACAATATTTTATTTCATTGCGCTCGAAATAGAATCGCAGTTAATCGGGCCTAATGACACAGGTTTTTCTTCGCCACAGTGACGAAAAATGCTGTTAAGCATATCCAAATTGTTCGGGCAATTTATTCTGGGAAAAATCCTCTTCAGAGTTTTTAAAATAGACCAAGAGTATTCTTAGGCGCAATATAAACCTTAGTTTCCGAACATTTCTTCGAGAAAATTATTTTTGAAAAAATGAAAATCAACACATTGCATTCATAAGAGCTGTATTATCTCACCTTATACCTTTAATCTAATAGTTCATAGTTTTAAAGCGTTTTCTGATACACATGACCGTGTATGAATTTGTTCGTTGTACTGTTTATTATTTTTTTGCGGCATTGAAAAATCCAAGTTTCCGGACAAATAATTGCAAACAATCAAATTAGAAGCTTCCTGATTGCGACGACGACCATATTGGATGGTTTGAATTCGCGCGTTCCTGACGTTTCGCTATGGTCCGCTCAAGTGATTACTCAGACCGAATTTACGAGGTTATATGATACAACAACGAAAAGAGAGTCAAGAAAGAGAGTCAAGTGTGAAATTGAATCAAATATTATTTACAATATTCATTGAAGAAATTCACGAAAAAATATATTCAACAATGAAAAATTCGAAAAAGTATGGGAATGGCAAGATTTTTGGTAAAATTGAAATCTCGCATGAAAAAAAAGTTGCTAACCTGAACGAAGTACTTGTATATCCATCAATTCAGTAGTGAAGTGGTAAAACGGTATAAGTCGATTTTGACTATTACCCAGTTTTCAATGAATATCTCAAAATCTAAGGGAAATAGCAAAATTTTTGTCATAACCTTTTTTGTAGAGCAAATTGAGAGCTACAAAAAAGAAGTGTTTGAGTAGAGGATCTGTAAATTGGGTGGATTGTAGGAGGTGTTAGAGGATAGTTAAAGTAGGATGAGCCGTGAAAGAAAAATTACTGATGTTTTCTGAAGTCACAATTGATTGGTGGCCTACAGCCATCAAAGTCTGAAAATATGTACACTTTATACACGGGTAAATGTCTCTAGAAAGTTGTTGATTAATTTATTGAATTTATACTGATAATTATTTAACAGCGTTGATTGACTTTAGACTGAATTTATAAAACTGAATAAATTAACTGAGTTGATGTACTGATTGGAACTGTACTGATACTATACGACGTCTACAGGTGATTTGCTCGAGATAGACTTATACGGTGCGAGGCTAAGCCTAAACTGATTCGCGCGTGTTTCGGTGACTTATGACTGATGACCAGAAGGGTCCCGGAAATTTTCGAAGTAGGCCGATGGTCGACCAGAATGTTCTGGAATTTTAGTTGCGTTTCAAACAAGAAGAGTACAACAATTTCGCTATTTCCCTTACATTCCGAGATATTTATTGAAAACTGGCCAATAGTCAAAATCGACTTATACCGGTTTACCACTTCGCTACTGAATTGAGCTTTCCGTATGTCAGTTTAAACGAGATTTCTGATATCCACATTTATGTAGAATTACCATAATCTGTAATTTCGTTGTCAATTCAGGGTATTTTTATGGTGAAAAAATACAAACTTTTCTGAGTTTGACGACACCTTACTACAATCTCAAAATTCATTTCTAATTTGACTTACGACATGCTTTGTTTAATTCCAATTCACTGGCAGTAACAATTGCTTGCAGTAAGTTATGATTGTGTTAATTGATCACAAAAATAAATCTTTGTTAAAAAACGCCAAGTAACCATTTCGATGCGTTGTTAGAATTTCACAAAAAAATGTTCCTAAGAAATTCCAATGGATTCTCTTTAATTCTTCATTATTTTTCTAAAAATCATTAAAAAAAAATTTTGTTGAAAATTAGTTGTGAAGAAAAAGGAACTTTGGGACAACGAGATTTTCTGTGAAAAATTTCAGATAACTCATTTGCAGACAATTGATTCTGCGAAATTAGAAAAGAAGAGAAATGAGGAAGAGCGCCAAGTTTCTGAAGTTAAACTATTATCTTGTAGGACGACAGATCTTCTCATAAAATATAGACACAATTCCAACATTTTTAGTAGTGGCTTGTTCTCAATGGCAACTCACCATTATCAATTCCTATGAGTGATAGTGGGGGACGGTCATAAAAAGTTCGGTTTATCCACATAAATTCCATAACAAAGAGTGTGAATATGAGTGGTTTCTTAAAAAAAAAGGTTTAGAAAAAGAGTCAGGACCAACGTACTTGGCGCGGTCTTTCAGTCTAATGTAAAAATCTCGCGAGGATTTTAACCAAGTGGCATATTTGTCGATTCCTTGGCTTGAATCAATACGAAGGATTGTTCTGCAATTAATAGAATTGTTCCTTTATCACAACAGTGAGTTAAAGTCTATGCAATCATATAAGAGAAAATAAGGATGGTGGATGAGATTTGTGGTAATATTTGAAAGCTCTTACAGCGACTATTTTTCCGTACATGGAGAGTCACTGGAGGCCTATTCTCGAGTTTGAGGTGAACGGATTTGTGAACGGAAGTGATTCCGTTCACGTATCGCGTTGGGGAACGAAAGTTTTCGTAAATGAATCCGAGATCCACATGTGAATCAATTTCGTTGACGGATGTCGTTTTCGATTCACACGTGAGTATACTCTTATGAGGATACAGTTAACCTCTTCTGGGGAACGAAGCATTAAACATTAATTGTTTCAATTTATTTATTATAGTTCAATTATTTGTTTTATAATAAGTTGAAAAATGGATAAATGGTTGCGGAGATATATCTATTACGATGTACTTCAAAATTTTGAACAAGACGAATATCACGATTACGGTCCTCGACTTTTTCATGACGCTGTCAACCCTTTCGAGGAGCTTACGAACGATAATTTTATAAAAATTTATCGTTTAACTAAAGAAAGAGTGTTGCAATTGATTGATATTGTTGGCCAATATGCACCAGGTCCAACCAGACGATCAGCGTTGGATATTCGCACGAAAGTAAGTAAATGAATAATAATTAGTGAAAAACTCTTCTCATGATTTCCAAGTTCAAGACGACATTAAATTGCATTATTATTATGAATTATTGTCGTTAAAAATTGATACTTTTCAGATTGAGGATCGTGTAAATGACCCAATAGCAGATGAATGAGAAAACGAACTGAGTTGACGTTAGGGGTAGTTTTTTACAAATATCTTTGAAACTAAGGGAGATAGAAGTAGGCTTATCGTGCCTTACCACTTTACTACTAAATTATGAAGTGAATAATAATTATACAATCATCTCTGTAAACAGGTGTTTTACGATAAATTGTCAATAGACCTTGTTTGTGAGGAATTTTCTCAGCTCTAAATAATTTTTTCTCATTTTCTCGTAAATTCACTTATTATGGTGATAATTACATAATTGATTAAAGTATCACATTCGATTTGAATTTTGTGGGATAATAATTACGTGATTATCTCAATAATGAGTGATTTCACGATGCAACGTCAAAGAACTTTTTTTGTAGTTAACAAAATTTGGAATAGATAATATTTTTCTATATATGACAATGTTATACTATTTGTCTCCTTAGGATTCCGAGATATTGAGTGACAACTCAATTGTGAGTGACCTTAATTAATTATTTTTTAGTAGCAAATTACTCATTTTTTAGGTGCTCACAGCATTACGATTTTTTGCGACTGGTAGCTATCAACTGGATATTGGGTTAAGCCGATATTCGGCAATCAGTCAGCCATCAGTGAGTAGATGCATTCACACAGTCGTCAACGTTTTGAATCGTGACGAAATCTTCGGGGAATATGTTAGATTCTACAGGAATATTGATGAAGTTCGAAGATCTCGTGATAGGTAGATGGGAGGCTTGTTGCATTATGTAAAATTCCGGGTTTTTTTTTCAAATTCTTTAGTATAAGCTCATCTATTTGCAGATTCCTCCGCCGATTTAATTTCCCTCACGCAATTGGATGTATTGATGGCACTCATGTCGCAATCGTTCCTCCTGCCATTAATCACCCAATTCACCCTGAAAACATCTACGTGAATCGTAAAGGATATCATTCCTTGAATGTCCAATTGGTGAGTCAAGTGACCAACCAAAAAAATATCAGCCGTATCTTTAGTTCCCAATTATTCTGCTATTGCACTGTTTTATGTCTGACAGATTTGTGATGCTGATTTTAAAATCTTAAATGTCAACGCCAGGTATCCAGGAAGTGCAAATGATTGTGCCATCTGGAACGATAGCAACATTCAACCGTTGATGCGCAGATTGCACAATTATAATGGTGAACGATTCTATTTGTTAGGTAATATAAAATGCTATTCACTTCGGATCCAGTTCCATAATTATCAAAATTAATGTTTTGTCTATGAGTAAAAAGGTTTACATGTCGTTCTTAATTCAATCCTCTCCTTTCCTTGCAAAGTAATACAAAATTTAAATAGAAAATAAAAAATCATGAATATTTCTAGGCGACGCAGGATATCCCTTGCGTCCATGGCTTATGACGCCCTTTAAAGATCCATTGGATGATTCGCCTGAAGCAGCCTTCAATAGAGTATTTTGCTGTGCAAGATCCATCATTGAACGTGTCAACGGGATTCTAAAAATGAGATTCCGTTGTCTACTTAAACATCGTGTTCTTCATTACGATCCAACCACTGCTGCAAAAATTACGAACACCTGTGCCATTCTCCACAACATGGCGATCATGGACGGATTCCTATTTCCTGCAGGAGAAGATGATCCGTATGTGAACAACCAAGATTATGGACTAATTAATGATGCAGAACTGGATGAGGTCAATGTGCATATAGCACGTGTGAATCCAGAATTAGCGGCAGGTCGGAATCTTCGTCAACGCATTGTCAGAGACTGGTTCATCTAGGGACTACACTGTTAGAAAAAAAATGAAATTTCATAGACAGTTGACTACTAATTTTCAGAACAGTCACACTAAATGCGATTTAGGGGGAAAAAAAATTATAAAATTTCACGTTTCACTGAATCTTCAAGGAAATTCCACAATTTTAAATACAGACGAGAATTCCTCAATTTATTTGAATTTTCAATGAAACAGGAATATTCATTGCCCCATTATACTGAATTTTACAAAAATTCAAAATTCAAGAATATATTCACTGGAATTTTATTGTTTCTATTAATTTTTAGGGAATGAAATAACTGAAATTCACAGTTCTTATGATTTTTTCTGCGAAATTCTGAATTTTCAAGGACGAAATTCCTTGTAATTTCAGTGGACCTTAAATATGATAGAAATTTTCGAAGTGTACCGGAAATTCCAGACAAAATATTTCAACAGTGTTAAAAAAGAAGTTTGATTAAACTAACAAACCACTGAACACATAATTCACACCTGAAATTTATTTTGCCCAGTTGTGAAGCGGTAGAATAAAATGAATCAATTTCGCTTCACAATCAGCATTTTTGAGTAAATCTGAGATTTTGAGAGATATAGGAAAATTTTCATGGCGATTTTTTTATTCAGAGCTTTGAGGATAACAAAAGAAGTCCTTATAAAGATTACGCTACCTCCCTCATCAGATTCAGAAATATCTGTCGACACTGAACCTCACATTGAGTGGAGTCATTTATGCTTCCCTGTACACAACTGAATCGATTTATGGGATTATTCTAAAGAGAGAAATATGAGAAAAATGAATGACAAATGTTGAGCAATTTATCAAAATATTTTTGGTTTTATTAAAACTTTTTTATCAGTCATCATCCGCTGTTATTTTTTATCATATTATTACGTCGTAGTACATTAACATGTTATTAATAGTTTTGTCACATTTGCACAGGGTAACGTCTCTCCTCTTAATATTGACTAATTACAGCCTGCTCGGAATACTAATGATACTTCTTATAGTACTTAATAGTTTGTTATATTTGCACTGATTAAGTCATGTTTTGTTTACATTCAATAATTACAGCCTTCTTTTATAGGGCTGAATGACTCACCCTTTCTCTTTGAGAATGCTCTCGCAGGTACAATGTGGTACTTATTACCTAATACTTTAACTTATTTAACTCATGAGATATGGTTGTATTCGATGAAAGAAGGAATCAGTAGTGAAGTGGCAAAATGTTAAGAGTATATTTTTAACACATTATTAGATATTGAATTTTCTTGATTATGAATGATTTTTAGAGAAAATGACAAAAAACAGATTTCGTTAGAAATTCATTTAGCTACAATAAATGTGTTAACATTATTCCTTAAAATCACTTTTGTCCAAGATAAATGCTGAATCAACGAAAATTTAGAAATTGACTTGTTAAATGTTAGATTATTTCCATAATAGGTGATTTTAGGTGAAAATGTATAAACACTATTTTCGTTGAGAATCGTAACGAGAAAATCTCGTTACGAGAAAATCTACATGCAGCAACAACAAAGGTATTTTGGGGTTTCCTCCTCAACTCATTCATTTACAAGGTAGATGAACAATCATCAAAAATTACGGAATCGACTCATGATAAATAACCACTGCATTATACTGAAAAACAATAAAGAAAACAATAAGAACAATAAGAAAAAATAAATGGAAAGTGCAAGGACGAATCACCATGGCTGCTGTAACTTGTTGCTCAAATTCATCAGTACTCTTGACTGCAAATACTTTGCTCGAGCCTCCTTTGCCAGGAAAAAAATCTTTTGTTGGTAGTAGTTTTTTTAATTTGTAATTCCTCACTTGAAAGTGCGATAATGTTCTCTGAATTACGTAGTGATGCGTCCTGGCGATGTACTGACATTGACCGGATATTTCCTTTAACAGGAAATACTACAAAAGGGAGTAGAGGAATGGAAGTAGAATAATTTATATATTAGCATTAAGTGCCACAAAAATTCAAAGGATCTCACCTGATTGCTCAGATTTCATTTTTTTGGAGGGATTGGGAACAAAGTCAGAAAGGGATTTATCTCCATCTCCAGCAGTTAGAAAAGTTCCTGATTTTCAAGGAAAAGTTCCGGCTGTTGATACCGAGGGCTCTGAGTTGAGTACTGAAGACTCTGTCTTTGGCACTGGAGTCTCTGGATGAGCCAGTGGAAGCTCTGTCTTTGGCACTGGAGCCTCTGAATGGGGCAATGGAAGGTCTGTCTTTGTCATCAAGTCATGAATTTTCGATATTGAAAAATCAGCGTCAGGTATCACATCAAAGTCAACATCATCGTTCTTGAGTTTCACACTGGTATCAGGAATATGAATAACAACTGGAGAAATGTGTTCATTGACCATCTCCACATGAACCTTTTTATCATCTTTAGATTCTGCTGCAGGTAACAAAAGTCCGTCGCAGCTCTCCAAAAAATCCTCAAGTTCTCCCAAATTATCGGTATCGCGAGCCCTACTTTTGTTATAATCCTATAGTCATAAAATTTGTGATTATTACTTATCAGAGGCCCGTAAAATATTCAAGCATACTTACAAAAAGTGTTTCTGATTCCTTAATTTCTGTATTCCCAGTCACAGCTACTTTAGGGACGATCGCCGTAAGTTGGCGTTATTCTTCTGGACTTATCTCTTCATGTTCTGAAGGACCACCACCAGTTTTTTTTAAACTTCGATTATTAGCAGCCAATTTACCCTTAATAGCCCTTTTTTGGTCTGCGAAAGTCTACAAAATATAATTAAGCAAACCAAATGAGATTTTCCAAAGCAAAATGAGTTCGGAAGGCTGTTCAATAACAATGAGATATGAGGGTTATGAACATAACCAATCAATTATGATCTTTTCCTCAGCTCCGTCCCAATATATCTCAACGCGTCAGGCTCCGTTTAACTCAAAATTATTGCGTATATTTCAACTTTTCTTGCTATTTTTTTGAGAATATTTAAGATTTAATTTTGGAAATTGTAGTATCATTTTTTTTTCTTGTAGACATAAAATGAGTCTGGTAATGAGGGGCTTTAGGAAAATATGTCAAAATACATTTTCTGTTGTAAATTTAATTTGAACCTTTGGACAAAAAGACTTTTCAAGGAAGTGGAGGCTATTGTGTTCGGTACATAACCTTAAAATAATAAATTCATTTACTTACCCTTTTCCATTGGGCAACAGTTTTTACTGCACCACCAGGCACTTTATTGAGGATTGAGATGATCATTTCCCAAAGTTGGAGAAGAGATGCTTTCGTGACGCTGTTTGAAAATTTACCACTAATTAATTGTGGGTGTTTTCGAATAAACTCAAGCAACATGGCCTTCTGCTCTTCCGATGCATTACTGGCCCGTTTTCCCTCCTCTACGGATTGATCACCGTGAACTTTTTAAATTTTTTTATTCATTTTAATGCAGAATACCACGACTTGTGAAGTTTGCGGCTTGGGAATCGGTGTGTGATTGAAAACGACTTCCGTGAACGAAGTTAATTCACATGTGGATCTAGTATTCGTTCACGGAAACTTTCGTTCACCACCGAAATGCGTGAACGGAGCCACTTCCGTTCACAGATCCGTTCACCTCAAACTCGAGAATAGGCCCCCTGTACAACTACTCATGCAACCGGGACGAGCTCCGGACGACGAAGTGTGTGTTGTGTGTCTCCTTCTAATACATACTATGCGAGAAAGACGGACGGTAGCTTTCTCAGTCGGACAGTGTACAATGCACATTTTGTCATTCGAAACTCGTCCCCGCACAACATTGTGAATGATTTCTTTTTAAAAATCGCGGCAAGTACGTTAGTCCTGACTCTTTTTCTGAACCTTTTTTTTTAAGAAACCACTCATATTCACACTCTTGGTTATGGAATTTGTGTGGATAAACCACACTTTTTATGGCCGCCCCCACTATCACTCATAGGAATTGATAATGGTGAGTTGCCATTGAGAACAACCCACTGTTAAAAATGTTGGAATTGTGTCTATATTTCATGAGAAGATCTGTCGTCCTACAAGATAATAAGATTAACCTAAGAAACTTGGCGCTCTTCCTTATTTCTCTCTTTTTTTTTAATTCCCCAGAATCAATTGTCTGCAAATGAGTTATCTGAAATTTTTCACAGAAAATCTCGTTGTCCCAAAGTTCCTTTTTTTTTTAACAACAAATTTTCAACAAAAATTTATTTTTATGATTTTTAGAAAAATAATGAAAAATTAAAGAGAATCCATTGGAATTTCTCAGGAATATTTTTTTGTGAAATTCTTCTAACAACGCATCGAAATGGTTACTTGGCATTTTTTTAAACAAAAATTTATTTTTGTGATTTTTTAGACAGATTTCAGTCATTTTTGCTTCCGAATGGAAACATTGTATTCCTCTGAATTTCAGTTTCCAGTTTTCTTCGTGAAGATGACTAATTTGGGGGTCAGGAGTCCGAATCTGATGTTTTTAAACCCGATCCGTATGTATGTATGTATGCGCGTGTGCATGTGTGTATGTGACCGATTCAGTTTTTTCACGATAATTTCAAAAATAATTATCTGAATCAATCGAATCTGGGCTAGAAATATGCGTTTTTATGTTATACAGACAGAGTTTGAAGATCGTCTTGATTGCGTTTTTAGTTTTTGGATTATTCTAAAAAATTTGGTCCAAGGTTGATCCAATGTTGGCGCAATGTTGGCACAAGGTTGGCACACGATTGGCGGAAGGTTGGCGTAAGATTATGGGGGTCTTATGGGGGTCTTATGGGGGTCTTATGGGAGTCTTTCGGAGGTCTTATGGGAGTTTTATGCGGGTCTTATGGGGGTTTATGGCGGTCTTATGAGAGTCATATCGGTGTTTTATGGGGAACTTACGGGGATTTATAAGGGTCGTATGAGGGTCCTATGGGAGTCTCATGGGGGTTTATGAGGGTTGTATGAGGAGGGATTGCCAGGGGTGGTTGCTAAGGAGGATTTCTAGGGGGGGGTTGCTAAGAGGGTTGCAAGGGGGGATTGATCGGGGAATGCTAGGGAGGTTGCTATGGGTGGTTGCTAGGAGGGTTGCTAGGGAGGGTTGTTATGGGGGGTTGCTATGGGGGATTGCTAGGGGGTAGCGTCCCCTGATCTTTCAGCGACATCTGAATATGAGGGTCTTATGAGAGTATTGTGGGGGTCATCGGAGTGATAAGGATGATAAGGGTAATGAGAGTCTTATGGGGACGTATATCATCAGTTAACGGCAAAGTGCAATGAAAAGGCAATTTCCATTCGAAAGCATATTGCTAATTCATTAGCAAAAACAGGCACCATAATTGACACAATTGAAAGCAATTGCCCACTTGTTTTCATATGAGTTCTAATGGAGAATGAAAAAGAATTCTTTCCAAAATACCCAGAAAATTTTGTTGTTCCAAATGTTTTTTTTCAACAACTCATTTAAACGGTTATTTCTTCTATGTTTCAGACAAAAAAATTTTTGTTCCTTTTTTTGCAAAATTTTAGTAAATTTTCAACTATAAGTACTAATGGAGAATGAAAGAAAATTGTGATGTTTTCTGTATGAATTCATGCTGTCAACGGGGTCAACGTTACGTTTGAAATGAGAGAAATGGCAGGCCTTCTTCTTCGGACTAATGAAGATTGATAATGATTTTTCTGCAAAACTTGACACTTTTGTTTGTTTGCAGGGAAGCTTGAGGGAAATATTGCGATTAATTTTGAAGGTCGAGGGGTATTCGGCGGAGAATTTTTCCGGACTGAATTTAGGCCAAGCGGAGCGCAGTATTCGAGGGCTTCTTCCACCAAAACATCCAATTGGTCAGAAATAAATGAATAGCTACTATGCAATTATCAGATGCAATTTCTAGAAGCTAGTGTGGAATTTCCGAAAAAATTTGGTAACAAAAGAGTATCGTCCCCTCGAATACTGCGCTGTAATTGGTTAAAATCCAGTCCCGTAAAATTCTCAGCATAATTGAATATACATTCCGCCTAGTCTGTAACTTTTCATTGAATTTGGATCCAATTACTGAACTTCCATTGATGAATTATCCTATTTTCAAATTTTGGCGCCTTTCGTTAGGTGTGTCGTTGACTTTAGGGGACAAGTCGCTGTCATTTGCGGACTGTCCGCTACGAGTCAAAACCCACCCTTAAGTAGAGGCTCAGTTCTCCAGGGTCCAAAATATGAATTACAAATGAAAGTTTCGCGCGTAGCTATGATATATTCTGGAAATCGGCATATATTCGTTTAGGCCATTTGATCCCTGTGGCTTGACTCATCCGTTGCAACCCACCAGATTATCCTTTATGAGTTTTGCGATGATCTCCTATAATTTATACTAATAGTTTCCTATAATGTATCAATTATGTTACAGGAAAAACATAAAATAAATAGTCGGAGTGGGGCTGCGGAGGCCCCACCTCCGCAACTTCTTTTTGCCGACCATCTACCGTGGCGCCATTCCTTCCATGGGGTGATCACTATTTCAGCTTGGGGTCGCCTGCCCCTGAGAACTGAGCCTCTACTTTATTAGTCTATCCTCTTTGGAAATGACGTTAACAGTTACTGCCAACTTGTGGATGAAAAACTAACGCTGAGATAATCTCAGTACGGAAAAGGAGAAATGAAACGCCTTCTTATGCACATATCTTTGTAAATATTTATTTAAAAAAAAGTGAAGAGATAAATGGGAAGCGCATATGCAATTTATATTATGAAACTAAGGTCAGTTTTCACGTAATATGTCGGATTTAAATTTTTATTAAATAACTTGCATCAAGAGGTAGTGGAGGTAGTTGCTTCGTGTGTAGATACGCGGTAGCGCTCGGCCTGTTTTGAATGAGGAATGAGACTCGAAATGGTTACTTGGCCGATACGCTATCGCGTATCTCGATATGCTAACTTATTGAGTCATAAGCACAATTTTTATTTTTGAGTAAATAAAAGAAGTTGTGGAGACGTCATAATTTTATGTTAGAAACAAATGATATATTCTCATCATTGCGAAAAATGAAAGCGACTTGAATTCTAGGTGTATTCTATTTCTACCAATCAAATGTGTCTCAAGCTGAGATAACTAGTATTCACCAGTTATCTTAGCTGGGCCATTTCATTTCTTGCAGATTTTACCTCCGTATTCCGTTTTACCCAGTTCTTCCCTAATAACTCGATTAATTGATCAACTTTGTCTCAGTTCATTATAAAGTATCTAATGAAATGAATCCCGGAATATTCCCTATGCAATACATTTGTAAACTCGGGATAATGAGTCTCCTAAGATATCCAATGAATTGGAGACATCGGAGTGAATCATATTGGATTTTTATTTCATATATTATTTTCAAAAATGAATGAATAATTCAAGTGATACAATCTATTGATGGGAATTTGGGCCAAAAACATTAGGCTTGTATTCATGTAGACAATAAGAAGTATTCGTAATATCTAGGCGAAATGTTCATTAATCTAGTGGGTCTAGTAGGTTGTAGGATTAGTGTGTGGGAGGTTGCGAGCTCAAATCAGGTCGACATGATTACAATTTTCAAATGAGATTTTTTCACGACCAAATCGGTGAGGGATAAATGGGGAGAGGGAGATCTTGAAATGACGAGAAAGATGCACAATTAATCAATTTTTCCTTTTTCCGGTCAATTATATGAGTCCATTTTTATATATATTTCCAATATACGTATATTTTTTGTATTGAAGATGAATTCTCGATACATATTCGATGTATTAAAATATATATCATAGATATGCTAAATTCGACTAATTTATTGCATTTCCCAGATATCATGTGTATATTCATGAATATATTTCATGTATATTTATCTGTCAGTTAATTTTATATTTGTCGGATATAAATGTTTCCATGTATCACCGATGTCGGTGGCCGAGTGGGCCACACGCAAGTCTAGTTTGCGAAAGGTTGTGAGTTCGATCCCAAGTGGAAACTCCAGTGAGTGATTAATAGAGTAACCGTCTGTACTGGCATGGGTTTCTTATGGTTTCCTACGCTGCTCCTATACTCTATAGGAGTGCGAATGCGGTACAGTGTAGAATCCACAACTGCATGCATAAGGTTGCATAGAGTGCCGGATGGGGCCCGAAAAAGGGGATCAAAGGCCGTCAAAAAAAACTAATTCAGGAAATTTGCGATCGAAATCCAGCTGCAAAATTGTTTGCTCCTGATTTTACTGGCACTTTATCATAATAACCATATTGAAAGCTTTGAGGATACGGATGGAATGTGATTTAATCGTCTGGCGCTCAATGAAAAATGAATAGTTGTTATACAAACCCAATTTCCAAATACTCTTTTTGTCATTCCGGCCGTGACGCAGCGCTTCACGGACGCTCCGCGTCCGTGAATCTCTGCCTACGGCCGTCATAACAAAAAATACTGTTCGTCATATGGCCAAATAGTATATTTCGTCACTAGGCCGAAAAAAACTTCTGGCGAATATGAGTTTGCAATCATATGAGCTAGAAAAGTTTTTTTTGGCCGTATGACGAACAGTATTTTTTGTTATGATGGCCGTAGGCAGAGATTCACGGACGCGGAGCATCTGTGAAGCGCTGCCTCACGGCCGGAATGGCAAAAAAAAACATTTCTAGCTCATATGATTGCAGCCCTCGCCTTCGCCTCGGGCTGCAAACTCATATTCGCCAGAAAAGTTTTTTTTGGCCTAGTGACGAAATATACTATTAGATAAAAATTTCCGATGGCTGAATAATACATGAGCAAATAATTCCACAATAAGATTTTAATTGAAAATTTTCTGGATTTTCTGAAGAAATTAGTACATTAACAAGAAAACAACTGGACCATAGCATTTTTTATTATAAATGAATAGAGTGATTGTTGCTAATAAATTAGCAATTTGCTTCCGAATGGGTTCTCTTTCATTCAATTCTTATTTTATTCTCTTTTTCTATTTTTTTATGTCATAGTACTACCACCAATTGAAATGTCATCAAAATTTTGCGCATTTCATTCTGTCGAATAACTCAACATTCAGACCCTCTCCAGGCTCAAATTCGTTTTCAGTCCGGGTTTAATCAAGGTTCAATTAAGGTTTAATCGGTGTATAGAGGGGATTTAATCAGGGTTCATTCAGGATTTAGCCAGAGTTTAACCCAGTTTCTGTTAGAAATTAGTCGCGCCCATGAATGTATATGAATAGGTATTCAATATAATAGACTGGTATCTGAGTTTAATGGAGATAGAGATTTTGATATAAAAAGCTCATGACGGGGTATCGTCTAACTTGATAAGCAGTGATGCTATTCTCACCATTTTTCAACTTGACTATGAAGGCATTGAAATATACTTTACAAGCCCTGATACTATTGTTGATGATTCTTTCAGTATTGATAGAAAGGCCGATTTTCTCTTTCAAATCACATAAACAATGTGCTGTAACTTGACAACGAATTGTCTAGCGCTCATCATATTCTGGTGGAATCAAGAGGGGATTGTTATCAATTTTTTAAACCATGACTAATTCCATTTTGACAACAACTTTCTGAGTGATCGTTGAAAAATATATTTTTGGAAAAATAGCGATTTTTTCGAATCTATATGAAAAATTGAAGTTTAATTGGTGTCAATGAATAGAGCTTATTCGTCTGTATTCAGGAAGAAAATTAATCAGCAGAAATAAAAACGAAAAAACCTTTCACTTTTTGCAACTCAAATCGTCATTTACAATAACTTACAACCATTACTTCCGATTTTTAATTTGATGTCGACATTCGATAGCTTCACCTTGAAGAGGTCTGTCGTATTGATTGTTACATTGAACTAACTTATATTTTGCATGCGAAATTGAATAAAATTCATAATTTGAAAAGTATATGAACGTATGTAGCGAAAAATGGTAGTAGCTGGAAAGTAATTAAATTCGGTAAACATCATTTACATTTTACCAATATATGTGTTGATTTTTTTTGCATCACTGCGAATGGGGAGTATGAGTTAAATTCAATAAATCATTACAACTGCGCGTAGATCATTCAATGGTTTACTTATATATCGAAATATACTATCATCTATCAAAACGATCCAGTGCCAGTAGAACCATGGTCAAGAATAAAAGATGCAACAAAATTTGGTGATGTGTGCTATTAATACGATAAATATCAGCAACAATTCATCGGGAGCGAAGACTGCCTTCGCCTCAATGTCTATGTACCATCACTCATTTCGTCGTCATCGAAAGCTGTCATGGTCTGGGTTCTTGGAGGAAGGTTCATCACTGGATCAGGCGATGATGAAATCCACGGTGTTGATTATCTTATCGAGACATTATTGTCACGGTCAATTATCGTCTTGGTTGTCTAGGTATTCTGCTTTCTTATTGAATGTAGAGTATGACATCATCCATTATACATGCATATGATTGAGGAAACAACATGTTTAAGGGTTCCTGAACTTGGAGCATCAAGTAGCAACTGGCAATCAAGGATTGAAGGACCAGATTTTTTCATTGAAATGGGTGCAACGGAATCTTTCGCAATTTGGCGGCAATCCTAATAATATAACAGTTTGTGGCCATAGTGCTGGGAGCGCCTCGGTGCCTTTCTTGGCCTTATCTCCGATGGGACGAAGTGATGTTCATTAATCGCTGTCATTGAAATAGAAGATTGTTCTAGTGTTTTCTAATGTCTCATTTTGGAAAATCAGAGGAGAAAATTATAAGAAAAAAATTGAGGCCCAAAAAGTTTTATTAAAAACTAATCTATTGTTTTCTTTTGGATCAGACACTCTGAAATCTTCAGTAGAAATCAGCATGAAAAGGATTCATTGGATTGCATAATGAAAAATATAAGTTTGGCAGTTGGAAAATTTTAGAAAAATGAATCTTGAAAATAAGATAAGATTTATTTACCAAACTTTTGCCATTGACAAATTTAGGAGCACAGAGGCATTCGTTCGGATAATTTCTCTGTCAGAATTTCGATCGATAGGAATGCAGTACTTGACTGTATTCTAATATGACTTTCACTTGAATATTTTCCTATGCCAAAGACGGCCATATCAAATCGTTTGATTTCACAGGTTGACACCATTTCACTTTTATTATGGGGAAATCGGAAATCTATAAATTTATAATTCATATTCACAAGACTTTTCCAAAAGGTTATACTCCAAAGTGGAGTGAAATTGAATCCCTGGACGCAATTAGATGCTCCAAGAAAATATGCTGTGCGACTGTCAGCTGTTTTTGAGGAAGAGGTATCTAATCCGGAGGAACTTGTAGAGTATCTGAGAACTGTTGAGGTGAATTGCTTGGTTGAAGCGCAACAACAAGTTTTTACGTTGGAGGTATGTAGTGCGGAAATTGTTTAGAGTTTGAAAATTCATAAGGTTTAATACGTTAAAGGAGAATCTGAAGGCGGTATTTCCATTCCTCCCTGGATGTGATATGTTATGTCCAGAGAAGGATTTTAGCGTCGAATGGACATGTTTTAATTGTCACATTAAAATCAAAGCTAAAATTATTGAATTTTATAATTATTGGACGACGCAAAGTTTTATACTCTTACCTTTGTTTAAAATATAAGGGAAAAAGGGNGAGGCGCCACGTCCTGGACAGCTCCTTATTACCATATGATCTATATTAAATTAGGTCATGTGACCATCGAATTAGGGCACGTGGCACCTGTAAGCTCGTGTCTCTCTCTCATTCGTTTCCGGGATCCAGTTAAAGGCACTTCTCTTATTGTACTGCTCTTCTCTAGTGACTCGGGTTAACTCATTGTGTCAGCTCAATTATTATCAATTCAAGGAATTAGTCGGCTCATTATTATCGGTCCGCTCATTATTACGGTTGCTCAGTGACTCAATCTCTAGTGATTTAATTATTGTGAATATAACTTTGACAAATACAGTGAATTTGTGACCAAGTGCACGTGTCCGCTCATTTCTGAAACCGCTCATCTACTCCGGCAAATCCACTCATTACTTGCCCATCCGCTCCTAATTACCACCGATCCAGGCATCTCATCAAACAGATACTTTCGCAGAAACACTTTCTTCTACTCGTTGATATTTTAATGAATTTTTGGCAGTTGAAGTTGAAGATTTTTAAGGGTTTGGTTGAG